>NW_027478869.1:300000-419693 GCF_051014685.1 Ptiloglossa arizonensis
ATCCGTTCGCGAGATATGGCAGTTTGGAGGTGAGAAACGCTTGAGAAACTCAAAATTTCGCAGTTCTGATGCTCGACAAGCATAACTAGAACGGCCTAGGGGAAAAGTACGCATACCGTTGTAATCGGGCGAGTTTCTACTTTCAGATGCAACAGAAATTTTGCGGATTGGTCAATCCGTTCGCGAGATATGGCAGTTTGGAGGTAAGAAACGCTTGAGAAACTCAAAATTTTCGCAGTTCTGCTGCTCGACGAGCATAACTAGAACGGCCTAGGGAAAAAGTACGCATACCGTTGTAATCGGGCGAGTTTCTACTTTCAGATGCAACAGAAATTTTGCGGATTGGTCAATCCGTTCGCGTGATATGGCAGTTTGGAGTTAAGAAACGCTTGAGAAACTCAAAATTTTCGCAGTTCTGCTGCTCGACGAGCATAACTAGAACGGCCTAGGGGAAAAGTACGCATACCGTTGTAATCGGGCGAGTTTCTACATTGAGATGCAACAGAAATTTTGCTGATTGGTCAATCCGTTCGCGAGATATGGCAGTTTGGAGGTAAGGAACGCTTGAGAAACTCAACATTTTCGCAGTTCTGTTGCTCGAAACGAATAACTAGAACGGCCTAGGGGAAAAGTACGCATACCGTTGAAATCGGGCGAGTTTCAACTTTCAGATGCAACAGAAATTTTGCGGATTGGTCAATCCGTTCGCGAGATATGGCAGTTTGGAGGTAAGAAACGCTTGAGAAACTCAAAATTTTCGCAGTTCTGATGCTCGCAACGAATAACTAGAACGGCCTATGGGAAAAGTACTCATACCGTTGTAATCGGGCGAGTTTCTACTTTCAGGTGCAACAGAAATTATGCGGATTGGTCAATCCGTTCGCGAGATATGGCAGTTTGGAGGTAAGAAACGCTTGAGAAACTCAAAATTTTCGCAGTTCTGATGCTCGCAACGAATAACTAGAACGGCCTAGGGGAATAGTACTCATACTGATGTAATCGGGCTAGTTTCTACTTTCAAATGCAACAGAAATTTTGCGGATTGGTCTATCCGTTCGTGAGATATGGCAGTCTGGATGTAAGAAACTCTTGAGAAACTCAAAATTTTTGCAGTTCTGATCCTCGAAACGAATAACTAGAACGGCCTAGGGGAAAAGTACACATACCGTTGCAATTGGGCGAGTTTCTACTTTCAGATGCAACAGAAATTTTGCGGATTGGTCAATCCGTTCGCGTGATATGGCAGTTTGGAGGTAAGAAACGGTTGAGAAACTCAAAATTTTCACAGTTCTGATGCTCGAAACGAATAACTAGCACGGCCTAGGGGAAAAGTACTCACACCGTTGTAATCGGGCGTGTTTCAACTTTCAGATGCAACAGAAATTTTGCGGATTGGTCAATCCGTTCGCGAGATATGGCAGTTTGGACGTAAGAAACGCTTGAGAAACTAATAATTTTCGCAGTTCTGATGCTCGAAACGAATAACTAGAACGGCCTAGGGGAAAGGTTCGCATACCGTTGTAATCGGGCGAGTTTCTACATTCAGATGCAACAGAAATTTTGCTAATTGGTCAATCCGTTCGCGAGATATGGCAGTTTGGAGGTGAGAAACGCTTGAGAAACTCAAAATTTTCGCAGTTCTGATGCTCGAAACGAATAACTAGAACGGCCTATGGGAAAAGTACTCATACCGTTGTAATCGGGCGAGTTTCTACTTTCAGGTGCAACAGAAATTTTGCGGATTGGTCAATCCGTTCGCGAGATATGGCAGTTTGGAGGTAAGAAACGCTTGAGAAACTCAAAATTTTCGCAGTTCTGATGCTCGCAACGAATAACTAGAACGGCCTAGGGGAATAGTACTCATACTGATGTAATCGGGCTAGTTTCTACTTTCAAATGCAACAGAAATTTTGCGGATTGGTCTATCCGTTCGTGAGATATGGCAGTCTGGATGTAAGAAACTCTTGAGAAACTCAAAATTTTTGCAGTTCTGATGCTCGAAACGAATAACTAGAACGGCCTAGGGGAAAAGTACACATACCGTTGCAATTGGGCGTGTTTCTACTTTCAGATGCAACAGAAATTTTGCGGATTGGTCAATCCGTTAGCGAGATATGGCAGTTTGGACGTAAGAAACGCTTGAGAAACTAATAATTTTCGCAGTTCTGATGCTCGAAACGAATAACTAGAACGGCCTAGGGGAAAGGTTCGCATACCGTTGTAATCGGGCGAGTTTCTACATTCAGATGCAACAGAAATTTTGCTAATTGGTCAATCCGTTCGCGAGATATGGCAGTTTGGAGGTGAGAAACGCTTGAGAAACTCAAAATTTTCGCAGTTCTGATGCTCGACAAGCATAACTAGAACGGCCTAGGGGAAAAGTACGCATACCGTTGTAATCGGGCGAGTTTCTACTTTCAGATGCAACAGAAATTTTGCGGATTGGTCAATCCGTTCGCGTGATATGGCAGTTTGGAGGTTAGAAACGGTTGAGAAACTCAAAATATTCACAGTTCTGATGCTCGAAACGAATAACTAGTACGGCCTAGGGTAAAAGTACTCATACCGTTGTAATCGGGCGTGTTTCAACTTTCAGATGCAACAGAAATTTTGCGGATTGGTCAATCCGTTCGCGAGATATGGCAGTTTGGACGTAAGAAACGCTTGAGAAACTAAAAATTTTCGCAGTTCTGATGCCCGAAACGAATAACTAGAACGGCCTAGGGGAAAGGTTCGCATACCGTTGTAATCGGGCGAGTTTCTGCATTGAGATGCAACAGAAATTTTGCTGATTGGTCAATCCGTTCGCGAGATATGGCAGTTTGGAGGTAAGGAACGCTTGAGAAACTCAACATTTTCGCAGTTCTGTTGCTCGAAACGAATAACTAGAACGGCCTAGGGGAAAAGTACGCATACCGTTGTAATCGGGCGAGTTTCAACTTTCAGATGCAACAGAAATTTTGCGGATTGGTCAATCCGTTCGCGAGATATGGCAGTTTGGAGGTAAGAAACGCTTGAGAAACTCAAAATTTTCGCAGTTCTGATGCTCGCAACGAATAACTAGAACGGCCTATGGGAAAAGTACACATACCGTTGCAATTGGGCGTGTTTCTACTTTCAGATGCAACAGAAATTTTGCGGATTGGTCTATCCGTTCGCGAGATATGGCTGTTAGAAGGTAAGAAACGCTTGAGAAACTAAAAATTTTCGCAGTTCTGATGCTCGAAACGAATAACTAGAACGGCCTAGGGGAAAAGTACGAACACCGTTGAAATCGGGCGAGTTTCTACTTTCAGATGCAACAGAAATTTTGCGGATTGGTCAATCCGTTCGCGAGATATGGCAGTTTGGAGGTAAGAAACGCTTGAGAAACTCAAAATTTTCGCAGTTCTGATGCTCGAAACGAATAACTAGAACGGCTTAGGGGAAAAGTACGCATACAGTTGTAATCGGGCGAGTTTCTACTTTCAGATGCAACAGAAAGTTTGCGAATTGGTCAATCCGTTCGCGCGATATGGCAGTTTGGAGGTGAGAAACGCTTGGGAAACTCAAAATTTTCGCAGTTCTGATGCTCGACAAGCATAACTAGAACGGCCTAGGGGAAAACTACGCATACCGTTGTAATCGGGCGAGTTTCTACATTGAGATGCAACAGAAATTTTGCTGATTGGTCAATCCGTTCGCGAGATATGGCAGTTTGGAGGTAAGAAACGCTTGAGAAACTCAACATTTTCGCAGTTCTGTTGCTCGAAACGAATAACTAGAACGGCCTAGGGGAAAACTACGCGCACCGTTGTAATCGGGCGAGTTTCAACTTTCAGATGCAACAGAAATTTTGCGGATTGGTCAATCCGTTCGCGAGATATGGCAGTTTGGAGGTAAGAAACGCTTGAGAAACTCAAAATTTTCGCAGTTCTGATGCTCGAAACGAATAACTAGAATGGCCTAGGGGTAATGTACGCATACAGTTGTAATCGGGCGAGTTTCTACTTTCAGATGCAACAGAAAGTTTGCGGATTGGTCAATCCGTTCGCGCGATATGGCAGTTTGGAGGTGAGAAACGCTTGAGAAACTCAAAATTTTCGCAGTTCTGATGCTCGACGAGCATAACTAGAACGGCCTAGGGAAAAAGTACGCATACCGTTGTAATCGGGCGAGTTTCTACTTTCAGATGCAACAGAAATTTTGCGGATTGGTCAATCCGTTCGCGTGATATGGAAGTTTGGAGGTAAGAAACGCTTGAGAAACTCAAAATTTTCGCAGTTCTGATGCTCGAAACGAATAACTAGAACGGCCTAGGGGAAAAGTACGCATACAGTTGTAATCGGGCGAGTTTCAACTTTCAGATGCAACAGAAATTTTGCGGATTGGTCAATCCGTTCGCGAGATATGGCAGTTTGGAGGTAAGAAACGCTTGAGACACTCAAAATTTTCGCAGTTCTGATGCTCGAAACGAATAACTAGAATGGCCTAGGGGTAATGTACGCATACAGTTGTAATCGGGCGAGTTTCTACTTTCAGATGCAACAGAAAGTTTGCGGATTGGTCAATCCGTTCGCGCGATATGGCAGTTTGGAGGTGAGAAACGCTTGAGAAACTCAAAATTTTCGCAGTTCTGATGCTCGACGAGCATAACTAGAACGGCCTAGGGAAAAAGTACGCATACCGTTGTAATCGGGCGAGTTTCTACTTTCAGATGCAACAGAAATTTTGCGGATTGGTCAATCCGTTCGCGTGATATGGCAGTTTGGAGGTAAGAAACGGTTGAGAAACTCAAAATTTTCACAGTTCTGATGCTCGAAACGAATAACTAGCACGGCCTAGGGGAAAAGTACTCATACCGTTGTAATCGGGCGTGTTTCAACTTTCAGATGCAACAGAAATTTTGCGGATTGGTCAATCCGTTCGCGAGATATGGCAGTTTGGTCGTAAGAAACGCTTGCGAAACTAATAATTTTCGCAGTTCTGATGCTCGAAACGAATAACTAGAACGGCCTAGGGGAAAGGTTCGCATACCGTTGTAATCGGGCGAGTTTCTACATTCAGATGCAACAGAAATTTTGCGGACTGGTCAATCCGTTCGCGAGATATGGCAGTTTGGAGGTAAGAAACGCTTGAGAAACTCAAAATTTTCGCAGTTCTGATGCTCGCAACGAATAACTAGAACGGCCTATTGGAAAAGTACTCATACCGTTGTAATCGGGCGAGTTTCTACTTTCAGGTGCAACAGAAATTTTGCGGATTGGTCTATCCGTTCGCGAGATATGGCTGTTTGGAGGTAAGAAACGCTTGAGAAACTAAAAATTTTCGCAGTTCTGATGCTCGAAACGAATAACTAGAACGGCCTCTGGGAAAAGTACACATACCGTTGCAATTGGGCGTGTTTCTACTTTCAGATGCAACAGAAATTTTGCGGATTGGTCTATCCGTTCGCGAGATATGGCTGTTTGGAGGTAAGAAACGCTTGAGAAACTAAAAATTTTCGCAGTTCTGATGCTCGAAACGAATAACTAGAACGGCCTAGGGGAAAAGTACGCATACCGTTGAAATCGGGCGAGTTTCTACTTTCAGATGCAACAGAAATTTTGCGGATTGGTCAATCCGTTCGCGAGATATGGCAGTTTGGAGGTAAGAAACGCTTGAGAAACTCAAAATTTTCGCAGTTCTGATGCTCGAAACGAATAACTAGAACGGCTTACGGGAAAAGTACGCATACAGTTGTAATCGGGCGAGTTTCTACTTTCAGATGCAACAGAAAGTTTGCGGATTGGTCAATCCGTTCGCGCGATATGGCAGTTTGGAGGTGAGAAACGCTTGGGAAACTCAAAATTTTCGCAGTTCTGATGCTCGACAAGCATAACTAGAACGGCCTAGGGGAAAGGTACGCATACCGTTGTAATCGGGCGAGTTTCCACTTTCAGATGCAACAGAATTTTTGCGGATTGGTCAATCCGTTCGCGAGATATGGCAGTTTGGAGGTAACAAACGTTTGAGAAACTCAAAATTTTCACAGTTCTGATGCTCGAAACGAATAACTAGAACGACCTAGGGGAAAAGTACGCATACCGTTGTAATCGGGCGAGTTTCAACTTTCAGATGCAACAGAAATTTTGCGGATTGGTCAATCCGTTCGCGAGATATGGCAGTTTGGAGGTAAGAAACGCTTGAGAAACTCAAAGTTTTCGCAGTTCTGATGCTCGAAACGAATAACTAGAACGGCCAAGGGGAAAAGTACTCCTACCGTTGTAATCGGGCTAGTTTCTACTTTCAGGTGCACAGAAATTTTGCGGATTCGTCAATCCGTTCGCGAGATGTGGCAGTTTGGAGGTAAGAAACGCTTGAGAAACTCAAAATTTTCGCAGTTCTGATGCTCGAAACGAATAACTAGAACGGCCTAGGGGAAAAGTACGCATACCGTTGTAGTCGGGCGAGTTTCTACATTCAGATGCAACAGAAATTTTGCTGATTGGTCAATCCGTTCGCGAGATATGGCAGTTTGGAGGTAAGAAACGCTTGAGAAACGCAAAATTTTCGCAGTTCTGATGCTCGAAACGAATAACTAGAACGGCCTAGGGGAAAAGTACGCATACCGTAGTAATCGGGCGAGTTTCTACTTTCAGATGCAACAGAAATTTTGCTGATTGGTCAATCCGTTCGCGAGATATGGCAGTCTGGATGTAAGAAACGCTTGAGAAACTCAAAATTTTCGCAGTTCTGATGCTCGAAACGAGTAACTAGAACGGCCTAGGGGAAAGGTTCGCATACCGTTGTAATCGGGCGAGTTTCTACATTCAGATGCAACAGAAATTTTGCTGATTGGTCAATCCGTTCGCGAGATATGGCAGTTTGGAGGTAAGAAACGCTTGAGAAACTCAAAATTTTCGCAGTTCTGATGCTCGAAACGAATAACTAGAACGGCCTAGGGGAAAGGTTCGCATACCGTTGTAATCGGGCGAGTTTCTACATTCAGATGCAACAGAAATTTTGCTGATTGGTCAATCCGTTCGCGAGATATGGCAGTTTGGAGGTAAGAAACGCTTGAGAAACTCAAAATTTTCGCAGTTCTGATGCTCGAAACGAATAACTAGAACGGCCTAGGGGAAAAGTACTCATGCCGTTGTAATCGGGCGAGTTTCAACTTTCAGATGCAACAGAAATTTTGCGGATTGGTCAATCCGTTCGCGAGATATGGCAGTTTGGAGGTAACAAACGTTTGAGAAACTCAAAATTTTCACAGTTCTGATGCTCGAAACGAATAACTAGAACGGCCTAGGGTAAATGTACTCATACCGTTGTAATCGGGCGTGTTTCAACTTTCGGATGCAACAGAAATTTTGCGGATTGGTCAATCCGTTCGCGAGATATGGCAGTTTGGACGTACGAAACGCTTGAGAAACTAAAAATTTTCGCAGTTCTGATGCTCGAAACGAATAACTAGAACGGCCTAGGGGAAAGGTTCGCATACCGTTGTAATCGGGCGAGTTTCTACATTGAGATGCAACAGAAATTTTGCTGATTGGTCAATCCGTTCGCGAGATATGGCAGTTTGGAGGTAAGAAACGCTTGAGAAACTCAACATTTTCGCAGTTCTGTTGCTCGAAACGAATAACTAGAACGGCCTAGGGGAAAAGTACGCATACCGTTGTAATCGGGCGAGTTTCAACTTTCAGATGCAACAGAAATTTTGCGGATTGGTCAATCCGTTCGCGAGATATGGCAGTTTGGAGGTAAGAAACGCTTGAGAAACTCAAAATTTTCGCAGTTCTGATGCTCGAAACGAATAACTAGAATGGCCTAGGGGTAATGTACGCATACAGTTGTAATCGGGCGAGTTTCTACTTTCAGATGCAACAGAAAGTTTGCGGATTGGTCAATCCGTTCGCGCGATATGGCAGTTTGGAGGTGAGAAACGCTTGAGAAACTCAAAATTTTCGCAGTTCTGATGCTCGACAAGCATAACTAGAACGGCCTAGGGAAAAAGTACGCTTACCGTTGTAATCGGGCGAGTTTCTACTTTCAGATGCAACAGAAATTTTGCGGATTGGTCAATCCCTTCGCGTGATATGGCAGTTTGGAGTTAAGAAACGGTTGAGAAACTCAAAATTTTCACAGTTCTGATGCTCGAAACGAATAACTAGTACGGCCTAGGGTAAATGTACTCATACCGTTGTAATCGGGCGTGTTTCAACTTTCAGATGCAACAGAAATTTTGCGGATTTGTCAATCCGTTCGCGAGATATGGCAGTTTGGACGTACGAAACGCTTGAGAAACTAAAAATTTTCGCAGTTCTGATGCTCGAAACGAATACCTAGAACGGCCTAGGGGAAAGGTTCGCATACCGTTGTAATCGGGCGAGTTTCTACATTGAGATGCAACAGAAATTTTGCTGATTGGTCAATCCGTTCGCGAGATATGGCAGTTTGGAGGTAAGAAACGCTTGAGAAACTCAACATTTTCGCAGTTCTGTTGCTCGAAACGAATAACTAGAACGGCCTAGGGGAAAAGTACGCATACCGTTGTAATCGGGCGAGTTTCAACTTTCAGATGCAACAGAAATTTTGCGGATTGGTCAATCCGTTCGCGAGATATGGCAGTTTGGAGGTAAGAAACGCTTAAGAAACTCAAAATTTTCGCAGTTTTGATGCTCGAAACGAATAACTAGAATGGCCTAGGGGTAATGTACGCATACAGTTGTAATCGGGCGAGTTTCTATTTTCAGATGCAACAGAAAGTTTGCGGATTGGTCAATCCGTTCGCGAGATATGGCAGTTTGGAGGTAAGAAACGCTTGAGAAACTCAAAATTTTCGCAGTTCTGATGCTCGAAACGAATAACTAGAACGGCTTACGGGAAAAGTACGCATACAGTTGTAATCGGGCGAGTTTCTACTTTCAGATGCAACAAAAAGTTTGCGGATTGGTCAATCCGTTCGCGCGATATGGCAGTTTGGAGGTGAGAAACGCTTGGGAAACTCAAAATTTTCGCAGTTCTGATGCTCGACAAGCATAACTAGAACGGCCTAGGGGAAAGGTACGCATACCGTTGTAATCGGGCGAGTTTCCACTTTCAGATGCAACAGAATTTTTGCGGATTGGTCAATCCGTTCGCGAGATATGGCAGTTTGGAGGTAACAAACGTTTGAGAAACTCAAAATTTTCACAGTTCTGATGCTCGAAACGAATAACTAGAACGGCCTAGGGGAAAGGTTCGCATACCGTTGTAATCGGGCGAGTTTCTACTTTCAGATGCAACAGAAAGTTTGCGGATTGGTCAATCCGTTCGCGCGATATGGCAGTTTGGAGGTGAGAAACGCTTGAGAAACTCAAAATTTTCGCAGTTCTGATGCTCGACGAGCATAACTAGAACGGCCTAGGGAAAAAGTACGCATCCCGTTGTAATCGGGCGTGTTTCTACTTTCAGATGCAACAGAAATTTTGCGGATTGGTCAATCCGTTCGCGTGATATTTCAGTTTGGAGGTAAGAAACGCTTGAGAAACTCAAAATTTTCGCAGTTCTGATGCTCGAAACGAATAACTAGAACGGCTTAGGGGAAAAGTACGCATACCGTTGTAATCGGGCGAGTTTCAACTTTCAGATGCAACAGAAATTTTGCGGATTGGTCAATCCGTTCGCGAGATATGGCAGTTTGGAGGTAAGAAACGCTTGAGAAACTCAACATTTTTGCAGTTCTCTTGCTCGAAATGAATAACTAGAACGGCCTAGGGGAAAAGTACGCATACCGTTGTAATCGGGCGAGTTTCAACTTTCAGATGCAACAGAAATTTTGCGGATTGGTCAATCCGTTCGCGAGATATGGCAGTTTGGAGGTAAGAAACGCTTGAGAAACTCAAAATTTTCGCAGTTCTGATGCTCGAAACTAATAACTAGAATGGCCTAGGGGTAATGTACGCATACAGTTGTAATCGGGCGAGTTTCTACTTTCAGATGCAACAGAAAGTTTGCGGATTGGTCAATCCGTTCGCGCGATATGGCAGTTTGGAGGCGAGAAACGCTTGAGAAACTCAAAATTTTCGCAGTTCTGATGCTCGACGAGCATAACTAGAACGGCCTAGGGAAAAAGTACGCATACCGTTGTAATCGGGCGAGTTTCTACTTTCAGATGCAACAGAAATTTTGCGGATTGGTCAATCCGTTCGCGTGATATGGCAGTTTGGAGGTAAGAAACGGTTGAGAAACTCAAAATTTTCGCAGTTCTGATGCTCGAAACGAATAACTAGAACGTCTTGGGGGAAATGTACGCATACCGTTGTAATCGGGCGAGTTTCTACTTTCAGATGCAACAGAAAGTTTGCGGATTGGTCAATCCGTTCGCGCGATATGGCAGTTTGGAGGTGAGAAACGCATGAGAAACTCAAAATATTCGCAGTTCTGATGCTCGACGAGCATAACTAGAACGGCCTAGGGAAAAAGTACGCATCCCGTTGTAATCGGGCGTGTTTCTACTTTCAGATGCAACAGAAATTTTGCGGATTGGTCAATCCGTTCGAGTGATATGGCAGTTTGGAGGTAAGAAACGCTTGAGAAACTCAAAATTTTCGCAGTTCTGATGCTCGAAACGAATAACTAGAACGGCTTAGGGGAAAAGTACGCATACCGTTGTAATCGGGCGAGTTTCAACTTTCAGATGCAACAGAAATTTTGCGGATTGGTCAATCCGTTCGCGAGATATGGCAGTTTGGAGGTAAGAAACGCTTGAGAAACTCAACATTTTTGCAGTTCTCTTGCTCGAAATGAATAACTAGAACGGCCTAGGGGAAAAGTACGCATACCGTTGTAATCGGGCGAGTTTCAACTTTCAGATGCAACAGAAATTTTGCGGATTGGTCAATCCGTTCGCGAGATATGGCAGTTTGGAGGTAAGAAACGGTTGAGAAACTCAAAATTTTCGCAGTTCTGATGCTCGAAACGAATAACTAGAATGGCCTAGGGGTAATGTGCGCATACAGTTGTAATCGGGCGAGTCTCTACTTTCAGATGCAACAGAAAGTTTGCGGATTGGTCAATCCGTTCGCGCGATATGGCAGTTTGGAGGTGAGAAACGCTTGAGAAACTCAAAATTTTCGCAGTTCTGATGCTCGACGAGCATAACTAGAACGGCCTAGGGAAAAAGTACGCATACCTTTGTAATCGGGCGAGTTTCTACTTTCAGGTGCAACAGAAATTTTGCGGATTGGTCAATCCGTTCGCGAGATATGGCAGTTTGGAGGTAAGAAACGCTTGAGAAACTCAAAATTTTCGCAGTTCTGATGCTCGCAACGAATAACTAGAACGGCCTAGGGGAATAGTACTCATACTGATGTAATCGGGCTAGTTTCTACTTTCAAATGCAACAGAAATTTTGCGGATTGGTCTATCCGTTCGTGAGATATGGCAGTCTGGATGTAAGAAACTCTTGAGAAACTCAAAATTTTTGCAGTTCTGATGCTCGAAACGAATAACTAGAACGGCCTAGGGGAAAAGTACACATACCGTTGCAATTGGGCGTGTTTCTACTTTCAGATGCAACAGAAATTTTGAGGATTGGTCTATCCGTTCGCGAGATATGGCAGTTTGGAGGTAAGAAACGCTAGAGCAACTCAAAATTTTCGCAGTTCTGATTCTCGAAACGAATAACTAGTACGGCCTAGGGGAAATGTTCGCATACCGTTGTAATCGGGCGAGTTTCTACATTCAGATGCAACAGAAATTTTGCGGATTGTTCAATCCGTTCGCGAGATATGGCTGTTTGGAGGTAAGAAACGCTTGAGAAACTCAAAATTTTCGCAGTTCTGATGCTCGAAACGAATAACTAGAACGTCTTGGGGGAAATGTACGCATACCGTTGTAATCGGGCGAGTTTCTACTTTCAGATGCAACAGAAAGTTTGCGGATTGGTCAATCCGTTCGCGCGATATGGCAGTTTGGAGGTGAGAAACGCATGAGAAACTCAAAATTTTCGCAGTTCTGATGCTCGACGAGCATAACTAGAACGGCCTAGGGAAAAAGTACGCATCCCGTTGTAATCGGGCGTGTTTCTACTTTCAGATGCAACAGAAATTTTGCGGATTGGTCAATCCGTTCGCGTGATATGGCAGTTTGGAGGTAAGAAACGCTTGAGAAACTCAAAATTTTCGCAGTTCTGATGCTCGAAACGAATAACTAGAACGGCTTAGGGGAAAAGTACGCATACCGTTGTAATCGGGCGAGTTTCAACTTTCAGATGCAACAGAAATTTTGCGGATTGGTCAATCCGTTCGCGAGATATGGCAGTTTGGAGGTAAGAAACGCTTGAGAAACTCAACATTTTTGCAGTTCTCTTGCTCGAAATGAATAACTAGAACGGCCTAGGGGAAAAGTTCGCATACCGTTGTAATCGGGCGAGTTTCAACTTTCAGATGCAACAGAAATTTTGCGGATTGGTCAATCCGTTCGCGAGATATGGCAGTTTGGAGGTAAGAAACGGTTGAGAAACTCAAAATTTTCGCAGTTCTGATGCTCGAAACGAATAACTAGAATGGCCTAGGGGTAATGTGCGCATACAGTTGTAATCGGGCGAGTTTCTACTTTCAGATGCAACAGAAAGTTTGCGGATTGGTCAATCCGTTCGCGCGATATGGCAGTTTGGAGGTGAGAAACGCTTGAGAAACTCAAAATTTTCGCAGTTCTGATGCTCGACGAGCATAACTAGAACGGCCTAGGGAAAAAGTACGCATCCCGTTGTAATCGGGCGTGTTTCTACTTTCAGATGCAACAGAAATTTTGCGGATTGGTCAATCCGTTCGCGTGATATGGCAGTTTGGAGGTAAGAAACGCTTGAGAAACTCAAAATTTTCGCAGTTCTGATGCTCGAAACGAATAACTAGAACGGCTTAGGGGAAAAGTTCGCATACCGTTGTAATCGGGCGAGTTTCAACTTTCAGATGCAACAGAAATTTTGCGGATTGGTCAATCCGTTCGCGAGATATGGCAGTTTGGAGGTAAGAAACGGTTGAGAAACTCAAAATTTTCGCAGTTCTGATGCTCGAAACGAATAACTAGAATGGCCTAGGGGTAATGTGCGCATACAGTTGTAATCGGGCGAGTTTCTACTTTCAGATGCAACAGAAAGTTTGCGGATTGGTCAATCCGTTCGCGCGATATGGCAGTTTGGAGGTGAGAAACGCTTGAGAAACTCAAAATTTTCGCAGTTCTGATGCTCGACGAGCATAACTAGAACGGCCTAGGGAAAAAGTACGCATACCTTTGTAATCGGGCGAGTTTCTACTTTCAGGTGCAACAGAAATTTTGCGGATTGGTCAATCCGTTCGCGAGATATGGCAGTTTGGAGGTAAGAAACGCTTGAGAAACTCAAAATTTTCGCAGTTCTGATGCTCGGAACGAATAACTAGAACGGCCTAGGGGAATAGTACTCATACTGATGTAATCGGGCTAGTTTCTACTTTCAAATGCAACAGAAATTTTGCGGATTGGTCTATCCGTTCGTGAGATATGGCAGTCTGGATGTAAGAAACTCTTGAGAAACTCAAAATTTTTGCAGTTCTGATGCTCGAAACGAATAACTAGAACGGCCTAGGGGAAAAGTACACATACCGTTGCAATTGGGCGTGTTTCTACTTTCAGATGCAACAGAAATTTTGAGGATTGGTCTATCCGTTCGCGAGATATGGCAGTTTGGAGGTAAGAAACGCTAGAGCAACTCAAAATTTTCGCAGTTCTGATGCTCGAAACGAATAACTAGTACGGCCTAGGGGAAATGTTCGCATACCGTTGTAATCGGGCGAGTTTCTACATTCAGATGCAACGGAAATTTTGCGGATTGTTCAATCCGTTCGCGAGATATGGCTGTTTGGAGGTAAGAAACGCTTGAGAAACTCAAAATTTTCGCAGTTCTGATGCTCGAAACGAATAACTAGAACGGCCTAGGGGAAAAGTACGCATACCGTTGAAATCGGGCGAGTTTCTACTTTCAGATGCAACAGAAATTTTGCGGATTGGTCGATCCGTTCGCGAGATAAGGCAGTTTGAAGGTAAGAAACGCTTGAGAAACTCAAAATTTTCGCAGTTCTGATGCTCGAAACGAATAACTAGAACGGCTTGGGGGAAAAGTACGCATACAGTTGTAATCGGGCGAGTTTCTACTTTCAGATGCAACAGAAAGTTTGCGGATTGGTCTATCCGTTCGCGCGATGTGGTAGTTTGGAGGTGAGAAACGCTTGAGAAACTCAAAATTTTCGCAGTTCTGATGCTCGAAACAAATAACCAGAACGGCCTAGGGGAAAGGTTCGCATACCGTTGTAATCGGGCGAGTTTCTACTTTCAGATAGAACAGAAATTTTGCGGATTGGTCAATCCGTTCGCGAGATATGGCAGTTTGGAGGTAAGAAACGCTTGAGAAACTCAACATTTTTGCAGTTCTCTTGCTCGAAATGAATAACTAGAACGGCCTAGTGGAAAAGTACGCATACCGTTGTAATCGGGCGAGTTTCAACTTTCAGATGCAACAGAAATTTTGCGGATTGGTCAATCCGTTCGCGAGATATGGCAGTTTGGAAGTAAGAAACGCTTGAGAAACTCAAAATTTTCGCAGTTCTGATGCTCGAAACGAATAACTAGAATGGCCTAGGGGTAATGTACGCATACAGTTGTAATCGGGCGTGTTTCTACTTTCAGATGCAACAGAAAGTTTGCAGATTGGTCAATCCGTTCGCGCGATATGGCAGTTTGGAGGTGAGAAACGCTTGAGAAACTCAAAATTTTCGCAGTTCTGATGCTCGACGAGCATAACTAGAACGGCCTAGGGAAAAAGTACGCATACCGTTGTAATCGGGCGAGTTTCTACGTTCAGATGCAACAGAAATTTTGCGGATTGGTCAATCCGTTCGCGTGATATGGCAGTTTGGAGGTAAGAAACGGTTGAGAAACTCAAAATTTTCGCAGTTCTGATGCTCGACACGAATAACTAGAACGGCTTGGGGGAAATGTACGCATACCGTTGTAATCGGGCGAGTTTCTACTTTCAGATGCAACAGAAAGTTTGCGGATTGGTCAATCCGTTCGCGCGATATGGCAGTTTGGAGGTGAGAAACGCTTGAGAAACTCAAAATTTTCGCAGTTCTGATGCTCGACGAGCATAACTAGAACGGCCTAGGGAAAAAGTACGCATCCCGTTGTAATCGGGCGTGTTTCTACTTTCAGATGCAACAGAAATTTTGCGGATTGGTCAATCCGTTCGCGTGATATGGCAGTTTGGAGGTAAGAAACGCTTGAGAAACTCAAAATTTTCGCAGTTCTGATGCTCGAAACGAATAACTAGAACGGCCTAGGGGAAAAGTACGCATACCGTTGTAATCGGGCGAGTTTCAACTTTCAGATGCAACAGAAATTTTGCGGATTGGTCAATCCGTTCGCGAGATATGGCAGTTTGGAGGTAAGAAACGCTTGAGAAACTCAACATTTTTGCAGTTCTCTTGCTCGAAATGAATAACTAGAACGGCCTAGGGGAAAAGTACGCATACCGTTGTAATCGGGCGAGTTTCAACTTTCAGATGCAACAGAAATTTTGCGGATTGGTCAATCCGTTCGCGTGATATGGCAGTTTGGAGGTAAGAAACGGTTGAGAAACTCAAAATTTTCGCAGTTCTGATGCTCGAAACGAATAACTAGAACGGCTTGGGGGAAATGTACGCATACCGTTGTAATCGGGCGAGTTTCTACTTTCAGATGCAACAGAAAGTTTGCGGATTGGTCAATCCGTTCGCGCGATATGGCAGTTTGGAGGTGAGAAACGCTTGAGAAACTCAAAATTTTCGCAGTTCTGATGCTCGACGAGCATAACTAGAACGGCCTAGGGAAAAAGTACGCATCCCGTTGTAATCGGGCGTGTTTCTACTTTCAGATGCAACAGAAATTTTGCGGATTGGTCAATCCGTTCGCGTGATATGGCAGTTTGGAGGTAAGAAACGCTTGAGAAACTCAAAATTTTCGCAGTTCTGATGCTCGAAACGAATAACTAGAACGGCTTAGGGGAAAAGTACGCATACCGTTGTAATCGGGCGAGTTTCAACTTTCAGATGCAACAGAAATTTTGCGGATTGGTCAATCCGTTCGCGAGATATGGCAGTTTGGAGGTAAGAAACGGTTGAGAAACTCAAAATTTTCGCAGTTCTGATGCTCGAAACGAATAACTAGAATGGCCTAGGGGTAATGTGCGCATACAGTTGTAATCGGGCGAGTTTCTACTTTCAGATGCAACAGAAAGTTTGCGGATTGGTCAATCCGTTCGCGCGATATGGCAGTTTGGAGGTGAGAAACGCTTGAGAAACTCAAAATTTTCGCAGTTCTGATGCTCGACGAGCATAACTAGAACGGCCTAGGGAAAAAGTACGCATACCTTTGTAATCGGGCGAGTTTCTACTTTCAGGTGCAACAGAAATTTTGCGGATTGGTCAATCCGTTCGCGAGATATGGCAGTTTGGAGGTAAGAAACGCTTGAGAAACTCAAAATTTTCGCAGTTCTGATGCTCGGAACGAATAACTAGAACGGCCTAGGGGAATAGTACTCATACTGATGTAATCGGGCTAGTTTCTACTTTCAAATGCAACAGAAATTTTGCGGATTGGTCTATCCGTTCGTGAGATATGGCAGTCTGGATGTAAGAAACTCTTGAGAAACTCAAAATTTTTGCAGTTCTGATGCTCGAAACGAATAACTAGAACGGCCTAGGGGAAAAGTACACATACCGTTGCAATTGGGCGTGTTTCTACTTTCAGATGCAACAGAAATTTTGAGGATTGGTCTATCCGTTCGCGAGATATGGCAGTTTGGAGGTAAGAAACGCTAGAGCAACTCAAAATTTTCGCAGTTCTGATGCTCGAAACGAATAACTAGTACGGCCTAGGGGAAATGTTCGCATACCGTTGTAATCGGGCGAGTTTCTACATTCAGATGCAACGGAAATTTTGCGGATTGTTCAATCCGTTCGCGAGATATGGCTGTTTGGAGGTAAGAAACGCTTGAGAAACTCAAAATTTTCGCAGTTCTGATGCTCGAAACGAATAACTAGAACGGCCTAGGGGAAAAGTACGCATACCGTTGAAATCGGGCGAGTTTCTACTTTCAGATGCAACAGAAATTTTGCGGATTGGTCGATCCGTTCGCGAGATAAGGCAGTTTGAAGGTAAGAAACGCTTGAGAAACTCAAAATTTTCGCAGTTCTGATGCTCGAAACGAATAACTAGAACGGCTTGGGGGAAAAGTACGCATACAGTTGTAATCGGGCGAGTTTCTACTTTCAGATGCAACAGAAAGTTTGCGGATTGGTCTATCCGTTCGCGCGATGTGGTAGTTTGGAGGTGAGAAACGCTTGAGAAACTCAAAATTTTCGCAGTTCTGATGCTCGAAACAAATAACCAGAACGGCCTAGGGGAAAGGTTCGCATACCGTTGTAATCGGGCGAGTTTCTACTTTCAGATAGAACAGAAATTTTGCGGATTGGTCAATCCGTTCGCGAGATATGGCAGTTTGGAGGTAAGAAACGCTTGAGAAACTCAACATTTTTGCAGTTCTCTTGCTCGAAATGAATAACTAGAACGGCCTAGTGGAAAAGTACGCATACCGTTGTAATCGGGCGAGTTTCAACTTTCAGATGCAACAGAAATTTTGCGGATTGGTCAATCCGTTCGCGAGATATGGCAGTTTGGAAGTAAGAAACGCTTGAGAAACTCAAAATTTTCGCAGTTCTGATGCTCGAAACGAATAACTAGAATGGCCTAGGGGTAATGTACGCATACAGTTGTAATCGGGCGTGTTTCTACTTTCAGATGCAACAGAAAGTTTGCAGATTGGTCAATCCGTTCGCGCGATATGGCAGTTTGGAGGTGAGAAACGCTTGAGAAACTCAAAATTTTCGCAGTTCTGATGCTCGACGAGCATAACTAGAACGGCCTAGGGAAAAAGTACGCATACCGTTGTAATCGGGCGAGTTTCTACGTTCAGATGCAACAGAAATTTTGCGGATTGGTCAATCCGTTCGCGTGATATGGCAGTTTGGAGGTAAGAAACGGTTGAGAAACTCAAAATTTTCGCAGTTCTGATGCTCGACACGAATAACTAGAACGGCTTGGGGGAAATGTACGCATACCGTTGTAATCGGGCGAGTTTCTACTTTCAGATGCAACAGAAAGTTTGCGGATTGGTCAATCCGTTCGCGCGATATGGCAGTTTGGAGGTGAGAAACGCTTGAGAAACTCAAAATTTTCGCAGTTCTGATGCTCGACGAGCATAACTAGAACGGCCTAGGGAAAAAGTACGCATCCCGTTGTAATCGGGCGTGTTTCTACTTTCAGATGCAACAGAAATTTTGCGGATTGGTCAATCCGTTCGCGTGATATGGCAGTTTGGAGGTAAGAAACGCTTGAGAAACTCAAAATTTTCGCAGTTCTGATGCTCGAAACGAATAACTAGAACGGCTTAGGGGAAAAGTACGCATACCGTTGTAATCGGGCGAGTTTCAACTTTCAGATGCAACAGAAATTTTGCGGATTGGTCAATCCGTTCGCGAGATATGGCAGTTTGGAGGTAAGAAACGCTTGAGAAACTCAACATTTTTGCAGTTCTCTTGCTCGAAATGAATAACTAGAACGGCCTAGGGGAAAAGTACGCATACCGTTGTAATCGGGCGAGTTTCAACTTTCAGATGCAACAGAAATTTTGCGGATTGGTCAATCCGTTCGCGTGATATGGCAGTTTGGAGGTAAGAAACGGTTGAGAAACTCAAAATTTTCGCAGTTCTGATGCTCGAAACGAATAACTAGAACGGCTTGGGGGAAATGTACGCATACCGTTGTAATCGGGCGAGTTTCTACTTTCAGATGCAACAGAAAGTTTGCGGATTGGTCAATCCGTTCGCGCGATATGGCAGTTTGGAGGTGAGAAACGCTTGAGAAACTCAAAATTTTCGCAGTTCTGATGCTCGACGAGCATAACTAGAACGGCCTAGGGAAAAAGTACGCATCCCGTTGTAATCGGGCGTGTTTCTACTTTCAGATGCAACAGAAATTTTGCGGATTGGTCAATCCGTTCGCGTGATATGGCAGTTTGGAGGTAAGAAACGCTTGAGAAACTCAAAATTTTCGCAGTTCTGATGCTCGAAACGAATAACTAGAACGGCTTAGGGGAAAAGTACGCATACCGTTGTAATCGGGCGAGTTTCAACTTTCAGATGCAACAGAAATTTTGCGGATTGGTCAATCCGTTCGCGAGATATGGCAGTTTGGAGGTAAGAAACGCTTGAGAGACTCAAAATTTTCGCTGTTCTGATGCTCGCAACGAATAACTAGAACGGCCTAGGGGAATAGTACTCATACTGATGTAATCGGGCTAGTTTCTACTTTCAAATGCAACAGAAATTTTGCGGATTGGTCTATCCGTTCGTGAGATATGGCAGTCTGGATGTAAGAAACTCTTGAGAAACTCAAAATTTTTGCAGTTCTGATGCTCGAAACGAATAACTAGAACGGCCTAGGGGAAAAGTACACATACCGTTGCAATTGGGCGTGTTTCTACTTTCAGATGCAACAGAAATTTTGAGGATTGGTCTATCCGTTCGCGAGATATGGCAGTTTGGAGGTAAGAAACGCTTGAGCAACTCAAAATTTTCGCAGTTCTGATGCTCGAAACGAATAACTAGTACGGCCTAGGGGAAATGTTCGCATACCGTTGTAATCGGGCGAGTTTCTACATTCAGATGCAACAGAAATTTTGCGGATTGTTCAATCCGTTCGCGAGATATGGCTGTTTGGAGGTAAGAAACGCTTGAGAAACTCAAAATTTTCGCAGTTCTGATGCTCGAAACGAATAACTAGAACGGCCTAGGGGAAAAGTACGCATACCGTTGAAATCGGGCGAGTTTCTACTTTCAGATGCAACAGAAATTTTGCGGATTGGTCGATCCGTTCGCGAGATAAGGCAGTTTGAAGGTAAGAAACGCTTGAGAAACTCAAAATTTTCGCAGTTCTGATGCTCGAAACGAATAACTAGAACGGCTTGGGGGAAAAGTACGCATACAGTTGTAATCGGGCGAGTTTCTACTTTCAGATGCAACAGAAAGTTTGCGGATTGGTCTATCCGTTCGCGCGATGTGGTAGTTTGGAGGTGAGAAACGCTTGAGAAACTCAAAATTTTCGCAGTTCTGATGCTCGAAACAAATAACCAGAACGGCCTAGGGGAAAGGTTCGCATACCGTTGTAATCGGGCGAGTTTCTACTTTCAGATAGAACAGAAATTTTGCGGATTGGTCAATCCGTTCGCGAGATATGGCAGTTTGGAGGTAAGAAACGCTTGAGAAACTCAACATTTTTGCAGTTCTCTTGCTCGAAATGAATAACTAGAACGGCCTAGTGGAAAAGTACGCATACCGTTGAAATCGGGCGAGTTTCAACTTTCAGATGCAACAGAAATTTTGCGGATTGGTCAATCCGTTCGCGAGATATGGCAGTTTGGAGGTAAGAAACGCTTGAGAAACTCAAAATTTTCGCAGTTCTGATGCTCGAAACGAATAACTAGAATGGCCTAGGGGTAATGTACGCATACAGTTGTAATCGGGCGAGTTTCTACTTTCAGATGCAACAGAAAGTTTGCGGATTGGTCAATCCGTTCGCGCGATATGGCAGTTTGGAGGTGAGAAACGCTTGAGAAACTCAAAATTTTCGCAGTTCTGATGCTCGACGAGCATAACTAGAACGGCCTAGGGAAAAAGTACGCATACCGTTGTAATCGGGCGAGTTTCTACGTTCAGATGCAACAGAAATTTTGCGGATTGGTCAATCCGTTCGCGTGATATGGCAGTTTGGAGGTAAGAAACGGTTGAGAAACTCAAAATTTTCGCAGTTCTGATGCTCGAAACGAATAACTAGAACGGCTTGGGGGAAATGTACGCATACCGTTGTAATCGGGCGAGTTTCTACTTTCAGATGCAACAGAAAGTTTGCGGATTGGTCAATCCGTTCGCGCGATATGGCAGTTTGGAGGTGAGAAACGCTTGAGAAACTCAAAATTTTCGCAGTTCTGATGCTCGACGAGCATAACTAGAACGGCCTAGGGAAAAAGTACGCATCCCGTTGTAATCGGGCGTGTTTCTACTTTCAGATGCAACAGAAATTTTGCGGATTGGTCAATCCGTTCGCGTGATATGGCAGTTTGGAGGTAAGAAACGCTTGAGAAACTCAAAATTTTCGCAGTTCTGATGCTCGAAACGAATAACTAGAACGGCATAGGGGAAAAGTACGCATACCGTTGTAATCGGGCGAGTTTCAACTTTCAGATGCAACAGAAATTTTGCGGATTGGTCAATCCGTTCGCGAGATATGGCAGTTTGGAGGTAAGAAACGCTTGAGAAACTCAACATTTTTGCAGTTCTCTTGCTCGAAATGAATAACTAGAACGGCCTAGGGGAAAAGTACGCATACCGTTGTAATCGGGCGAGTTTCAACTTTCAGATGCAACAGAAATTTTGCGGATTGGTCAATCCGTTCGCGAGATATGGCAGTTTGGAGGTAAGAAACGGCTGAGAAACTCAAAATTTTCGCAGTTCTGATGCTCGAAACGAATAACTAGAATGGCCTAGGGGTAATGTACGCATACAGTTGTAATCGGGCGAGTTTCTACTTTCAGATGGAACAGAGAGTTTGCGGATTGGTCAATCCGTTCGCGCGATATGGCAGTTTGGAGGTGAGAAACGCTTGAGAAACTCAAAATTTTCACAGTTCTGATGCTCGAAACGAATAACTAGCACGGCCTAGGGGAAAAGTACTCATACCGTTGTAATCGGGCGTGATTCAACTTTCAGATGCAACAGAAATTTTGCGGATTGTTCAATCCGTTCGCGAGATATGGCAGTTTGGACGTAAGAAACGCTTGAGAAACTAAAAATTTTCGCAGTTCTGATGCCCGAAACGAATAACTAGAACGGCCTAGGGGAAAGGTTCGCATACCGTTGTAATCGGGCGAGTTTCTACATTGAGATGCAACAGAAATTTTGCTGATTGGTCAATCCGTTCGCGAGATATGGCAGTTTGGAGGTAAGAAACGCTTGAGAAACTCAAAATTTTCGCAGTTCTGATGCTCGCAACGAATAACTAGAACGGCCTATGGGAAAAGTACACATACCGTTGCAATTGGGCGTGTTTCTACTTTCAGATGCAACAGAAATTTTGCGGATTGGTCTATCCGTTCGCGAGATATGGCTGTTTGGAGGTAAGAAACGCTTGAGAAACTAAAAATTTTCGCAGTTCTGATGCTCGAAACGAATAACTAGAACGGCTTAGGGGAAAAGTACGCATACCGTTGTAATCGGGCGAGTTTCAACTTTCAGATGCAACAGAAATTTTGCGGATTGGTCAATCCGTTCGCGAGATATGGCAGTTTGGAGGTAAGAAACGCTTGAGAAACTCAACATTTTTGCAGTTCTCTTGCTCGAAATGAATAACTAGAACGGCCTAGGGGAAAAGTACGCATACCGTTGTAATCGGGCGAGTTTCAACTTTCAGATGCAACAGAAATTTTGCGGATTGGTCAATCCGTTCGCGAGATATGGCAGTTTGGAGGTAAGAAACGGCTGAGAAACTCAAAATTTTCGCAGTTCTGATGCTCGAAACGAATAACTAGAATGGCCTAGGGGTAATGTACGCATACAGTTGTAATCGGGCGAGTTTCTACTTTCAGATGCAACAGAAAGTTTGCGGATTGGTCAATCCGTTCGCGCGATATGGCAGTTTGGAGGTGAGAAACGCTTGAGAAACTCAAAATTTTCACAGTTCTGATGCTCGAAACGAATAACTAGCACGGCCTAGGGGAAAAGTACTCATACCGTTGTAATCGGGCGTGATTCAACTTTCAGATGCAACAGAAATATTGCGGATTGGTCAATCCGTTCGCGAGATATGGCAGTTTGGACGTAAGAGACGCTTGAGAAACTAAAAATTTTCGCAGTTCTGATGCCCGAAACGAATAACTAGAACGGCCTAGGGGAAAGGTTCGCATACCGTTGTAATCGGGCGAGTTTCTACATTGAGATGCAACAGAAATTTTGCTGATTGGTCAATCCGTTCGCGAGATATGGCAGTTTGGAGGTAAGAAACGCTTGAGAAACCCAAAATTTTCGCAGTTCTGATGCTCGCAACGAATAACTAGAACGGCCTATGGGAAAAGTACACATACCGTTGCAATTGGGCGTGTTTCTACTTTCAGATGCAACAGAAATTTTGCGGATTGGTCTATCCGTTCGCGAGATATGGCAGTTTGGAGGTAAGAAACGCTTGAGCAACTCAAAATTTTCGCAGTTCTGATGCTCGAAACGAATAACTAGTACGGCCTAGGGGAAATGTTCGCATACCGTTGTAATCGGGCGAGTTTCTACATTCAGATGCAACAGAAATTTTGCGGATTGTTCAATCCGTTCGCGAGATATGGCAGTTTGGAGGTAAGAAACGCTTGAGAAACTCAAAATTTTCGCAGTTCTGATGCTCGAAACGAATAACTAGAACGGCCTAGGGGAAAAGTACGCATACCGTTGAAATCGGGCGAGTTTCTACTTTCAGATGCAACAGAAATTTTGCGGATTGGTCAATCCGTTCGCGAGATAAGGCAGTTTGAAGGTAAGAAACGCTTGAGAAACTCAAAATTTTCGCAGTTCTGATGCTCGAAACGAATAACTAGAACGGCTTGGGGGAAAAGTACGCATACAGTTGTAATCGGGCGAGTTTCTACTTTCAGATGCAACAGAAAGTTTGCGGATTGGTCTATCCGTTCGCGCGATGTGGTAGTTTGGAGGTGAGAAACGTTTGAGAAACTCAAAATTTTCGCAGTTCTGATACTCGAAACAAATAACCAGAACGGCCTAGGGGAAAGGTTCGCATACCGTTGTAATCGGGCGAGTTTCTACTTTCAGATAGAACAGAAATTTTGCGGATTGGTCAATCCGTTCGCGAGATATGACAGTTTGGAGGTAAGAAACGCTTGAGAAACTCAACATTTTTGCAGTTCTCTTGCTCGAAATGAATAACTAGAACGGCCTAGTGGAAAAGTACGCACACCGTTGTAATCGGGCGAGTTTCAACTTTCAGATGCAACAGAAATTTTGCGGATTGGTCAATCCGTTCGCGAGATATGGCAGTTTGGAGGTAAGAAACGCTTGAGAAACTCAAAATTTTCGCAGTTCTGATGCTCGAAACGAATAACTAGAACGGCTTGGGGGAAAAGTACGCATACCGTTGTAATCGGGCGAGTTTCTACTTTCTGATGCAACAGAAAGTTTGCGGATTGGTCAATCCGTTCGCGCGATATGGCAGTTTGGAGGTGAGAAACGCTTGAGAAACTCAAAATTTTCGCAGTTCTGATGCTCGACGAGCATAACTAGAACGGCCTAGGGAAAAAGTACGCATCCCGTTGTAATCGGGCGTGTTTCTACTTTCAGATGCAACAGAAATTTTGCGGATTGGTCAATCCGTTCGCGTGATATGGCAGTTTGGAGGTAAGAAACGCTTGAGAAACTCAAAATTTTCGCAGTTCTGATGCTCGAAACGAATAACTAGAACGGCTTAGGGGAAAAGTACGCATACCGTTGTAATCGGGCGAGTTTCAACTTTCAGATGCAACAGAAATTTTGCGGATTGGTCAATCCGTTCGCGAGATATGGCAGTTTGGAGTAAAGAAACGCTTGAGAAACTCAAAATTTTCGCAGTTCTGATGCTCGAAACGAATAACTAGAACGTCTTGGGGGAAATGTACGCATACCGTTGTAATCGGGCGAGTTTCTACTTTCAGATGCAACAGAAAGTTTGCGGATTGGTCAATCCGTTCGCGCGATATGGCAGTTTGGAGGTGAGAAACGCATGAGAAACTCAAAATTTTCGCAGTTCTGATGCTCGACGAGCATAACTAGAACGGCCTAGGGAAAAAGTACGCATCCCGTTGTAATCGGGCGTGTTTCTACTTTCAGATGCAACAGAAATTTTGCGGATTGGTCAATCCGTTCGCGTGATATGGCAGTTTGGAGGTAAGAAACGCTTGAGAAACTCAAAATTTTCGCAGTTCTGATGCTCGAAACGAATAACTAGAACGGCTTAGGGGAAAAGTACGCATACCGTTGTAATCGGGCGAGTTTCAACTTTCAGATGCAACAGAAATTTTGCGGATTGGTCAATCCGTTCGCGAGATATGGCAGTTTGGAGGTAAGAAACGCTTGAGAAACTCAACATTTTTGCAGTTCTCTTGCTCGAAATGAATAACTAGAACGGCCTAGGGGAAAAGTTCGCATACCGTTGTAATCGGGCGAGTTTCAACTTTCAGATGCAACAGAAATTTTGCGGATTGGTCAATCCGTTCGCGAGATATGGCAGTTTGGAGGTAAGAAACGGTTGAGAAACTCAAAATTTTCGCAGTTCTGATGCTCGAAACGAATAACTAGAATGGCCTAGGGGTAATGTGCGCATACAGTTGTAATCGGGCGAGTTTCTACTTTCAGATGCAACAGAAAGTTTGCGGATTGGTCAATCCGTTCGCGCGATATGGCAGTTTGGAGGTGAGAAACGCTTGAGAAACTCAAAATTTTCGCAGTTCTGATGCTCGACGAGCATAACTAGAACGGCCTAGGGAAAAAGTACGCATCCCGTTGTAATCGGGCGTGTTTCTACTTTCAGATGCAACAGAAATTTTGCGGATTGGTCAATCCGTTCGCGTGATATGGCAGTTTGGAGGTAAGAAACGCTTGAGAAACTCAAAATTTTCGCAGTTCTGATGCTCGAAACGAATAACTAGAACGGCTTAGGGGAAAAGTTCGCATACCGTTGTAATCGGGCGAGTTTCAACTTTCAGATGCAACAGAAATTTTGCGGATTGGTCAATCCGTTCGCGAGATATGGCAGTTTGGAGGTAAGAAACGGTTGAGAAACTCAAAATTTTCGCAGTTCTGATGCTCGAAACGAATAACTAGAATGGCCTAGGGGTAATGTGCGCATACAGTTGTAATCGGGCGAGTTTCTACTTTCAGATGCAACAGAAAGTTTGCGGATTGGTCAATCCGTTCGCGCGATATGGCAGTTTGGAGGTGAGAAACGCTTGAGAAACTCAAAATTTTCGCAGTTCTGATGCTCGACGAGCATAACTAGAACGGCCTAGGGAAAAAGTACGCATACCTTTGTAATCGGGCGAGTTTCTACTTTCAGGTGCAACAGAAATTTTGCGGATTGGTCAATCCGTTCGCGAGATATGGCAGTTTGGAGGTAAGAAACGCTTGAGAAACTCAAAATTTTCGCAGTTCTGATGCTCGGAACGAATAACTAGAACGGCCTAGGGGAATAGTACTCATACTGATGTAATCGGGCTAGTTTCTACTTTCAAATGCAACAGAAATTTTGCGGATTGGTCTATCCGTTCGTGAGATATGGCAGTCTGGATGTAAGAAACTCTTGAGAAACTCAAAATTTTTGCAGTTCTGATGCTCGAAACGAATAACTAGAACGGCCTAGGGGAAAAGTACACATACCGTTGCAATTGGGCGTGTTTCTACTTTCAGATGCAACAGAAATTTTGAGGATTGGTCTATCCGTTCGCGAGATATGGCAGTTTGGAGGTAAGAAACGCTAGAGCAACTCAAAATTTTCGCAGTTCTGATGCTCGAAACGAATAACTAGTACGGCCTAGGGGAAATGTTCGCATACCGTTGTAATCGGGCGAGTTTCTACATTCAGATGCAACGGAAATTTTGCGGATTGTTCAATCCGTTCGCGAGATATGGCTGTTTGGAGGTAAGAAACGCTTGAGAAACTCAAAATTTTCGCAGTTCTGATGCTCGAAACGAATAACTAGAACGGCCTAGGGGAAAAGTACGCATACCGTTGAAATCGGGCGAGTTTCTACTTTCAGATGCAACAGAAATTTTGCGGATTGGTCGATCCGTTCGCGAGATAAGGCAGTTTGAAGGTAAGAAACGCTTGAGAAACTCAAAATTTTCGCAGTTCTGATGCTCGAAACGAATAACTAGAACGGCTTGGGGGAAAAGTACGCATACAGTTGTAATCGGGCGAGTTTCTACTTTCAGATGCAACAGAAAGTTTGCGGATTGGTCTATCCGTTCGCGCGATGTGGTAGTTTGGAGGTGAGAAACGCTTGAGAAACTCAAAATTTTCGCAGTTCTGATGCTCGAAACAAATAACCAGAACGGCCTAGGGGAAAGGTTCGCATACCGTTGTAATCGGGCGAGTTTCTACTTTCAGATAGAACAGAAATTTTGCGGATTGGTCAATCCGTTCGCGAGATATGGCAGTTTGGAGGTAAGAAACGCTTGAGAAACTCAACATTTTTGCAGTTCTCTTGCTCGAAATGAATAACTAGAACGGCCTAGTGGAAAAGTACGCATACCGTTGTAATCGGGCGAGTTTCAACTTTCAGATGCAACAGAAATTTTGCGGATTGGTCAATCCGTTCGCGAGATATGGCAGTTTGGAAGTAAGAAACGCTTGAGAAACTCAAAATTTTCGCAGTTCTGATGCTCGAAACGAATAACTAGAATGGCCTAGGGGTAATGTACGCATACAGTTGTAATCGGGCGTGTTTCTACTTTCAGATGCAACAGAAAGTTTGCAGATTGGTCAATCCGTTCGCGCGATATGGCAGTTTGGAGGTGAGAAACGCTTGAGAAACTCAAAATTTTCGCAGTTCTGATGCTCGACGAGCATAACTAGAACGGCCTAGGGAAAAAGTACGCATACCGTTGTAATCGGGCGAGTTTCTACGTTCAGATGCAACAGAAATTTTGCGGATTGGTCAATCCGTTCGCGTGATATGGCAGTTTGGAGGTAAGAAACGGTTGAGAAACTCAAAATTTTCGCAGTTCTGATGCTCGACACGAATAACTAGAACGGCTTGGGGGAAATGTACGCATACCGTTGTAATCGGGCGAGTTTCTACTTTCAGATGCAACAGAAAGTTTGCGGATTGGTCAATCCGTTCGCGCGATATGGCAGTTTGGAGGTGAGAAACGCTTGAGAAACTCAAAATTTTCGCAGTTCTGATGCTCGACGAGCATAACTAGAACGGCCTAGGGAAAAAGTACGCATCCCGTTGTAATCGGGCGTGTTTCTACTTTCAGATGCAACAGAAATTTTGCGGATTGGTCAATCCGTTCGCGTGATATGGCAGTTTGGAGGTAAGAAACGCTTGAGAAACTCAAAATTTTCGCAGTTCTGATGCTCGAAACGAATAACTAGAACGGCCTAGGGGAAAAGTACGCATACCGTTGTAATCGGGCGAGTTTCAACTTTCAGATGCAACAGAAATTTTGCGGATTGGTCAATCCGTTCGCGAGATATGGCAGTTTGGAGGTAAGAAACGCTTGAGAAACTCAACATTTTTGCAGTTCTCTTGCTCGAAATGAATAACTAGAACGGCCTAGGGGAAAAGTACGCATACCGTTGTAATCGGGCGAGTTTCAACTTTCAGATGCAACAGAAATTTTGCGGATTGGTCAATCCGTTCGCGTGATATGGCAGTTTGGAGGTAAGAAACGGTTGAGAAACTCAAAATTTTCGCAGTTCTGATGCTCGAAACGAATAACTAGAACGGCTTGGGGGAAATGTACGCATACCGTTGTAATCGGGCGAGTTTCTACTTTCAGATGCAACAGAAAGTTTGCGGATTGGTCAATCCGTTCGCGCGATATGGCAGTTTGGAGGTGAGAAACGCTTGAGAAACTCAAAATTTTCGCAGTTCTGATGCTCGACGAGCATAACTAGAACGGCCTAGGGAAAAAGTACGCATCCCGTTGTAATCGGGCGTGTTTCTACTTTCAGATGCAACAGAAATTTTGCGGATTGGTCAATCCGTTCGCGTGATATGGCAGTTTGGAGGTAAGAAACGCTTGAGAAACTCAAAATTTTCGCAGTTCTGATGCTCGAAACGAATAACTAGAACGGCTTAGGGGAAAAGTACGCATACCGTTGTAATCGGGCGAGTTTCAACTTTCAGATGCAACAGAAATTTTGCGGATTGGTCAATCCGTTCGCGAGATATGGCAGTTTGGAGGTAAGAAACGGTTGAGAAACTCAAAATTTTCGCAGTTCTGATGCTCGAAACGAATAACTAGAATGGCCTAGGGGTAATGTGCGCATACAGTTGTAATCGGGCGAGTTTCTACTTTCAGATGCAACAGAAATTTTGCGGATTGGTCTATCCGTTCGTGAGATATGGCAGTCTGGATGTAAGAAACTCTTGAGAAACTCAAAATTTTTGCAGTTCTGATGCTCGAAACGAATAACTAGAACGGCCTAGGGGAAAAGTACACATACCGTTGCAATTGGGCGTGTTTCTACTTTCAGATGCAACAGAAATTTTGAGGATTGGTCTATCCGTTCGCGAGATATGGCAGTTTGGAGGTAAGAAACGCTAGAGCAACTCAAAATTTTCGCAGTTCTGATGCTCGAAACGAATAACTAGTACGGCCTAGGGGAAATGTTCGCATACCGTTGTAATCGGGCGAGTTTCTACATTCAGATGCAACGGAAATTTTGCGGATTGTTCAATCCGTTCGCGAGATATGGCTGTTTGGAGGTAAGAAACGCTTGAGAAACTCAAAATTTTCGCAGTTCTGATGCTCGAAACGAATAACTAGAACGGCCTAGGGGAAAAGTACGCATACCGTTGAAATCGGGCGAGTTTCTACTTTCAGATGCAACAGAAATTTTGCGGATTGGTCGATCCGTTCGCGAGATAAGGCAGTTTGAAGGTAAGAAACGCTTGAGAAACTCAAAATTTTCGCAGTTCTGATGCTCGAAACGAATAACTAGAACGGCTTGGGGGAAAAGTACGCATACAGTTGTAATCGGGCGAGTTTCTACTTTCAGATGCAACAGAAAGTTTGCGGATTGGTCTATCCGTTCGCGCGATGTGGTAGTTTGGAGGTGAGAAACGCTTGAGAAACTCAAAATTTTCGCAGTTCTGATGCTCGAAACAAATAACCAGAACGGCCTAGGGGAAAGGTTCGCATACCGTTGTAATCGGGCGAGTTTCTACTTTCAGATAGAACAGAAATTTTGCGGATTGGTCAATCCGTTCGCGAGATATGGCAGTTTGGAGGTAAGAAACGCTTGAGAAACTCAACATTTTTGCAGTTCTCTTGCTCGAAATGAATAACTAGAACGGCCTAGTGGAAAAGTACGCATACCGTTGTAATCGGGCGAGTTTCAACTTTCAGATGCAACAGAAATTTTGCGGATTGGTCAATCCGTTCGCGAGATATGGCAGTTTGGAAGTAAGAAACGCTTGAGAAACTCAAAATTTTCGCAGTTCTGATGCTCGAAACGAATAACTAGAATGGCCTAGGGGTAATGTACGCATACAGTTGTAATCGGGCGTGTTTCTACTTTCAGATGCAACAGAAAGTTTGCAGATTGGTCAATCCGTTCGCGCGATATGGCAGTTTGGAGGTGAGAAACGCTTGAGAAACTCAAAATTTTCGCAGTTCTGATGCTCGACGAGCATAACTAGAACGGCCTAGGGAAAAAGTACGCATACCGTTGTAATCGGGCGAGTTTCTACGTTCAGATGCAACAGAAATTTTGCGGATTGGTCAATCCGTTCGCGTGATATGGCAGTTTGGAGGTAAGAAACGGTTGAGAAACTCAAAATTTTCGCAGTTCTGATGCTCGACACGAATAACTAGAACGGCTTGGGGGAAATGTACGCATACCGTTGTAATCGGGCGAGTTTCTACTTTCAGATGCAACAGAAAGTTTGCGGATTGGTCAATCCGTTCGCGCGATATGGCAGTTTGGAGGTGAGAAACGCTTGAGAAACTCAAAATTTTCGCAGTTCTGATGCTCGACGAGCATAACTAGAACGGCCTAGGGAAAAAGTACGCATCCCGTTGTAATCGGGCGTGTTTCTACTTTCAGATGCAACAGAAATTTTGCGGATTGGTCAATCCGTTCGCGTGATATGGCAGTTTGGAGGTAAGAAACGCTTGAGAAACTCAAAATTTTCGCAGTTCTGATGCTCGAAACGAATAACTAGAACGGCTTAGGGGAAAAGTACGCATACCGTTGTAATCGGGCGAGTTTCAACTTTCAGATGCAACAGAAATTTTGCGGATTGGTCAATCCGTTCGCGAGATATGGCAGTTTGGAGGTAAGAAACGCTTGAGAAACTCAACATTTTTGCAGTTCTCTTGCTCGAAATGAATAACTAGAACGGCCTAGGGGAAAAGTACGCATACCGTTGTAATCGGGCGAGTTTCAACTTTCAGATGCAACAGAAATTTTGCGGATTGGTCAATCCGTTCGCGTGATATGGCAGTTTGGAGGTAAGAAACGGTTGAGAAACTCAAAATTTTCGCAGTTCTGATGCTCGAAACGAATAACTAGAACGGCTTGGGGGAAATGTACGCATACCGTTGTAATCGGGCGAGTTTCTACTTTCAGATGCAACAGAAAGTTTGCGGATTGGTCAATCCGTTCGCGCGATATGGCAGTTTGGAGGTGAGAAACGCTTGAGAAACTCAAAATTTTCGCAGTTCTGATGCTCGACGAGCATAACTAGAACGGCCTAGGGAAAAAGTACGCATCCCTTTGTAATCGGGCGTGTTTCTACTTTCAGATGCAACAGAAATTTTGCGGATTGGTCAATCCGTTCGCGTGATATGGCAGTTTGGAGGTAAGAAACGCTTGAGAAACTCAAAATTTTCGCAGTTCTGATGCTCGAAACGAATAACTAGAACGGCTTAGGGGAAAAGTACGCATACCGTTGTAATCGGGCGAGTTTCAACTTTCAGATGCAACAGAAATTTTGCGGATTGGTCAATCCGTTCGCGAGATATGGCAGTTTGGAGGTAAGAAACGCTTGAGAGACTCAAAATTTTCGCTGTTCTGATGCTCGCAACGAATAACTAGAACGGCCTAGGGGAATAGTACTCATACTGATGTAATCGGGCTAGTTTCTACTTTCAAATGCAACAGAAATTTTGCGGATTGGTCTATCCGTTCGTGAGATATGGCAGTCTGGATGTAAGAAACTCTTGAGAAACTCAAAATTTTTGCAGTTCTGATGCTCGAAACGAATAACTAGAACGGCCTAGGGGAAAAGTACACATACCGTTGCAATTGGGCGTGTTTCTACTTTCAGATGCAACAGAAATTTTGAGGATTGGTCTATCCGTTCGCGAGATATGGCAGTTTGGAGGTAAGAAACGCTTGAGCAACTCAAAATTTTCGCAGTTCTGATGCTCGAAACGAATAACTAGTACGGCCTAGGGGAAATGTTCGCATACCGTTGTAATCGGGCGAGTTTCTACATTCAGATGCAACAGAAATTTTGCGGATTGTTCAATCCGTTCGCGAGATATGGCTGTTTGGAGGTAAGAAACGCTTGAGAAACTCAAAATTTTCGCAGTTCTGATGCTCGAAACGAATAACTAGAACGGCCTAGGGGAAAAGTACGCATACCGTTGAAATCGGGCGAGTTTCTACTTTCAGATGCAACAGAAATTTTGCGGATTGGTCGATCCGTTCGCGAGATAAGGCAGTTTGAAGGTAAGAAACGCTTGAGAAACTCAAAATTTTCGCAGTTCTGATGCTCGAAACGAATAACTAGAACGGCTTGGGGGAAAAGTACGCATACAGTTGTAATCGGGCGAGTTTCTACTTTCAGATGCAACAGAAAGTTTGCGGATTGGTCTATCCGTTCGCGCGATGTGGTAGTTTGGAGGTGAGAAACGCTTGAGAAACTCAAAATTTTCGCAGTTCTGATGCTCGAAACAAATAACCAGAACGGCCTAGGGGAAAGGTTCGCATACCGTTGTAATCGGGCGAGTTTCTACTTTCAGATAGAACAGAAATTTTGCGGATTGGTCAATCCGTTCGCGAGATATGGCAGTTTGGAGGTAAGAAACGCTTGAGAAACTCAACATTTTTGCAGTTCTCTTGCTCGAAATGAATAACTAGAACGGCCTAGTGGAAAAGTACGCATACCGTTGAAATCGGGCGAGTTTCAACTTTCAGATGCAACAGAAATTTTGCGGATTGGTCAATCCGTTCGCGAGATATGGCAGTTTGGAGGTAAGAAACGCTTGAGAAACTCAAAATTTTCGCAGTTCTGATGCTCGAAACGAATAACTAGAATGGCCTAGGGGTAATGTACGCATACAGTTGTAATCGGGCGAGTTTCTACTTTCAGATGCAACAGAAAGTTTGCGGATTGGTCAATCCGTTCGCGCGATATGGCAGTTTGGAGGTGAGAAACGCTTGAGAAACTCAAAATTTTCGCAGTTCTGATGCTCGACGAGCATAACTAGAACGGCCTAGGGAAAAAGTACGCATACCGTTGTAATCGGGCGAGTTTCTACGTTCAGATGCAACAGAAATTTTGCGGATTGGTCAATCCGTTCGCGTGATATGGCAGTTTGGAGGTAAGAAACGGTTGAGAAACTCAAAATTTTCGCAGTTCTGATGCTCGAAACGAATAACTAGAACGGCTTGGGGGAAATGTACGCATACCGTTGTAATCGGGCGAGTTTCTACTTTCAGATGCAACAGAAAGTTTGCGGATTGGTCAATCCGTTCGCGCGATATGGCAGTTTGGAGGTGAGAAACGCTTGAGAAACTCAAAATTTTCGCAGTTCTGATGCTCGACGAGCATAACTAGAACGGCCTAGGGAAAAAGTACGCATCCCGTTGTAATCGGGCGTGTTTCTACTTTCAGATGCAACAGAAATTTTGCGGATTGGTCAATCCGTTCGCGTGATATGGCAGTTTGGAGGTAAGAAACGCTTGAGAAACTCAAAATTTTCGCAGTTCTGATGCTCGAAACGAATAACTAGAACGGCATAGGGGAAAAGTACGCATACCGTTGTAATCGGGCGAGTTTCAACTTTCAGATGCAACAGAAATTTTGCGGATTGGTCAATCCGTTCGCGAGATATGGCAGTTTGGAGGTAAGAAACGCTTGAGAAACTCAACATTTTTGCAGTTCTCTTGCTCGAAATGAATAACTAGAACGGCCTAGGGGAAAAGTACGCATACCGTTGTAATCGGGCGAGTTTCAACTTTCAGATGCAACAGAAATTTTGCGGATTGGTCAATCCGTTCGCGAGATATGGCAGTTTGGAGGTAAGAAACGGCTGAGAAACTCAAAATTTTCGCAGTTCTGATGCTCGAAACGAATAACTAGAATGGCCTAGGGGTAATGTACGCATACAGTTGTAATCGGGCGAGTTTCTACTTTCAGATGGAACAGAGAGTTTGCGGATTGGTCAATCCGTTCGCGCGATATGGCAGTTTGGAGGTGAGAAACGCTTGAGAAACTCAAAATTTTCACAGTTCTGATGCTCGAAACGAATAACTAGCACGGCCTAGGGGAAAAGTACTCATACCGTTGTAATCGGGCGTGATTCAACTTTCAGATGCAACAGAAATTTTGCGGATTGTTCAATCCGTTCGCGAGATATGGCAGTTTGGACGTAAGAAACGCTTGAGAAACTAAAAATTTTCGCAGTTCTGATGCCCGAAACGAATAACTAGAACGGCCTAGGGGAAAGGTTCGCATACCGTTGTAATCGGGCGAGTTTCTACATTGAGATGCAACAGAAATTTTGCTGATTGGTCAATCCGTTCGCGAGATATGGCAGTTTGGAGGTAAGAAACGCTTGAGAAACTCAAAATTTTCGCAGTTCTGATGCTCGCAACGAATAACTAGAACGGCCTATGGGAAAAGTACACATACCGTTGCAATTGGGCGTGTTTCTACTTTCAGATGCAACAGAAATTTTGCGGATTGGTCTATCCGTTCGCGAGATATGGCTGTTTGGAGGTAAGAAACGCTTGAGAAACTAAAAATTTTCGCAGTTCTGATGCTCGAAACGAATAACTAGAACGGCTTAGGGGAAAAGTACGCATACCGTTGTAATCGGGCGAGTTTCAACTTTCAGATGCAACAGAAATTTTGCGGATTGGTCAATCCGTTCGCGAGATATGGCAGTTTGGAGGTAAGAAACGCTTGAGAAACTCAACATTTTTGCAGTTCTCTTGCTCGAAATGAATAACTAGAACGGCCTAGGGGAAAAGTACGCATACCGTTGTAATCGGGCGAGTTTCAACTTTCAGATGCAACAGAAATTTTGCGGATTGGTCAATCCGTTCGCGAGATATGGCAGTTTGGAGGTAAGAAACGGCTGAGAAACTCAAAATTTTCGCAGTTCTGATGCTCGAAACGAATAACTAGAATGGCCTAGGGGTAATGTACGCATACAGTTGTAATCGGGCGAGTTTCTACTTTCAGATGCAACAGAAAGTTTGCGGATTGGTCAATCCGTTCGCGCGATATGGCAGTTTGGAGGTGAGAAACGCTTGAGAAACTCAAAATTTTCACAGTTCTGATGCTCGAAACGAATAACTAGCACGGCCTAGGGGAAAAGTACTCATACCGTTGTAATCGGGCGTGATTCAACTTTCAGATGCAACAGAAATATTGCGGATTGGTCAATCCGTTCGCGAGATATGGCAGTTTGGACGTAAGAGACGCTTGAGAAACTAAAAATTTTCGCAGTTCTGATGCCCGAAACGAATAACTAGAACGGCCTAGGGGAAAGGTTCGCATACCGTTGTAATCGGGCGAGTTTCTACATTGAGATGCAACAGAAATTTTGCTGATTGGTCAATCCGTTCGCGAGATATGGCAGTTTGGAGGTAAGAAACGCTTGAGAAACCCAAAATTTTCGCAGTTCTGATGCTCGCAACGAATAACTAGAACGGCCTATGGGAAAAGTACACATACCGTTGCAATTGGGCGTGTTTCTACTTTCAGATGCAACAGAAATTTTGCGGATTGGTCTATCCGTTCGCGAGATATGGCAGTTTGGAGGTAAGAAACGCTTGAGCAACTCAAAATTTTCGCAGTTCTGATGCTCGAAACGAATAACTAGTACGGCCTAGGGGAAATGTTCGCATACCGTTGTAATCGGGCGAGTTTCTACATTCAGATGCAACAGAAATTTTGCGGATTGTTCAATCCGTTCGCGAGATATGGCAGTTTGGAGGTAAGAAACGCTTGAGAAACTCAAAATTTTCGCAGTTCTGATGCTCGAAACGAATAACTAGAACGGCCTAGGGGAAAAGTACGCATACCGTTGAAATCGGGCGAGTTTCTACTTTCAGATGCAACAGAAATTTTGCGGATTGGTCAATCCGTTCGCGAGATAAGGCAGTTTGAAGGTAAGAAACGCTTGAGAAACTCAAAATTTTCGCAGTTCTGATGCTCGAAACGAATAACTAGAACGGCTTGGGGGAAAAGTACGCATACAGTTGTAATCGGGCGAGTTTCTACTTTCAGATGCAACAGAAAGTTTGCGGATTGGTCTATCCGTTCGCGCGATGTGGTAGTTTGGAGGTGAGAAACGTTTGAGAAACTCAAAATTTTCGCAGTTCTGATACTCGAAACAAATAACCAGAACGGCCTAGGGGAAAGGTTCGCATACCGTTGTAATCGGGCGAGTTTCTACTTTCAGATAGAACAGAAATTTTGCGGATTGGTCAATCCGTTCGCGAGATATGACAGTTTGGAGGTAAGAAACGCTTGAGAAACTCAACATTTTTGCAGTTCTCTTGCTCGAAATGAATAACTAGAACGGCCTAGTGGAAAAGTACGCACACCGTTGTAATCGGGCGAGTTTCAACTTTCAGATGCAACAGAAATTTTGCGGATTGGTCAATCCGTTCGCGAGATATGGCAGTTTGGAGGTAAGAAACGCTTGAGAAACTCAAAATTTTCGCAGTTCTGATGCTCGAAACGAATAACTAGAACGGCTTGGGGGAAAAGTACGCATACCGTTGTAATCGGGCGAGTTTCTACTTTCTGATGCAACAGAAAGTTTGCGGATTGGTCAATCCGTTCGCGCGATATGGCAGTTTGGAGGTGAGAAACGCTTGAGAAACTCAAAATTTTCGCAGTTCTGATGCTCGACGAGCATAACTAGAACGGCCTAGGGAAAAAGTACGCATCCCGTTGTAATCGGGCGTGTTTCTACTTTCAGATGCAACAGAAATTTTGCGGATTGGTCAATCCGTTCGCGTGATATGGCAGTTTGGAGGTAAGAAACGCTTGAGAAACTCAAAATTTTCGCAGTTCTGATGCTCGAAACGAATAACTAGAACGGCTTAGGGGAAAAGTACGCATACCGTTGTAATCGGGCGAGTTTCAACTTTCAGATGCAACAGAAATTTTGCGGATTGGTCAATCCGTTCGCGAGATATGGCAGTTTGGAGTAAAGAAACGCTTGAGAAACTCAACATTTTTGCAGTTCTCTTGCTCGAAATGAATAACTAGAACGGCCTAGGGGAAAAGTACGCATACCGTTGTAATCGGGCGAGTTTCAACTTTCAGATGCAACAGAAATTTTGCGGATTGGTCAATCCGTTCGCGAGATATGGCAGTTTGGAGGTAAGAAACGGTTGAGAAACTCAAAATTTTCGCAGTTCTGATGCTCGAAACGAATAACTAGAATGGCCTAGGGGTAATGTACGCATACAGTTGTAATCGGGCGAGTTTCTACTTTCAGATGCAACAGAAAGTTTGCGGAGTGGTCAATCCGTTCGCGAGATATGGCAGTTTGGACGTAAGAAACGCTTGAGAAACTAAAAATTTTCGCAGTTCTGATGCTCGAAACGAATAACTAGAACGGCCTAGGGGAAAAGTACTCATACCTTTGTAATCGGGCGAGTTTCTACTTTCAGGTGCAACAGAAATTTTGCGGATTGGTCAATCCGTTCGCGTGATATGGCAGTTTGGAGGTAAGAAACGGTTGAGAAACTCAAAATTTTCGCAGTTCTGATGCTCGAAACGAATAACTAGAACGGCCTAGGGGAAAAGTACGCATACCGTTGAAATCGGGCGAGTTTCTACTTTCAGATGCAACAGAAATTTTGCGGATTGGTCAATCCGTTCGCGAGATAAGGCAGTTTGAAGGTAAGAAACGCTTGAGAAACTCAAAATTTTCGCAGTTCTGATGCTCGACGAGCATAACTAGAACGGCCTAGGGAAAAAGTACGCATCCCGTTGTAATCGGGCGTGTTTCTACTTTCAGATGCAACAGAAATTTTGCGGATTGTTCAATCCGTTCGCGTGATATGGCAGTTTGGAGGTAAGAAACGCTTGAGAAACTCAAAATTTTCGCAGTTCTGATGCTCGAAACGAATAACTAGAACGGCTTAGGGGAAAAGTACGCATACCGTTGTAATCGGTCGAGTTTCAACTTTCAGATGCAACAGAAATTTTGCGGATTGGTCAATCCGTTCGCGAGATATGGCAGTTTGGAGGTAAGAAACGCTTGAGAAACTCAACATTTTTGCAGTTCTCTTGCTCGAAATGAATAACTAGAACGGCCTAGGGGAAAAGTACGCATACCGTTGTAATCGGGCGAGTTTCAACTTTCAGATGCAACAGAAATTTTGCGGATTGGTCAATCCGTTCGCGAGATATGGCAGTTTGGAGGTAAGAAACGGTTGAGAAACTCAAAATTTTCGCAGTTCTGATGCTCGAAACGAATAACTAGAATGGCCTAGGGGTAATGTACCCATACAGTTGTAATCGGGCGAGTTTCTACTTTCAGATGCAACAGAAAGTTTGCGGATTGGTCAATCCGTTCGCGCGATATGGCAGTTTGGAGGTGAGAAACGCTTGAGAAACTCAAAATTTTCGCAGTTCTGATGCTCGACGAGCATAACTAGAACGGCCTAGGGAAAGAGTACGCATACCGTTGTGATCGGGCGTGTTTCTACTTTCAGATGCAACAGAAATTTTGCGGATTGGTCAATCCGTTCGCGTGATATGGCAGTTTGGAGGTAAGAAACGGTTGAGAAACTCAAAATTTTCACAGTTCTGATGCTCGAAACGAATAACTAGCACGGCCTAGGGGAAAAGTACTCATACCCTTGTAATCGGGCTTGATTCATCTTTCAGATGCAACAGAAATTTTGCGGATTGGTCAATCCGTTCGCGAGATATGGCAGTTTGGACGTAAGAAACGCTTGAGAAACTAAAAATTTTCGCAGTTCTGATGCCCGAAACGAATAACTAGAACGGCCTAGGGGAAAGGTTCGCATACCGTTGTAATCGGGCGAGTTTCTACATTGAGATGCAACAGAAATTTTGCTGATTGGTCAATCCGTTCGAGAGATATGGCAGTTTGGAGGTAAGAAACGCTTGAGAAACTCAACATTTTCGCAGTTCTGTTGCTCGAAACGAATAACTAGAACGGCCTAGGGGAAAAGTACGCATACCGTTGTAATCGGGCGAGTTTCAACTTTCAAATGCAACAGAAATTTTGCGGATTGGTCAATCCGTTCGCGAGATATGGCAGTTTGGAGGTAAGAAACGCTTGAGAAACACAAAATTTTCGCAGTTCTGATGCTCGCAACGAATAACTAGAACGGCCTATGGGAAAAGTACACATACCGTTGCAATTGGGCGTGTTTCTACTTTCAGATGCAACAGAAATTTTGCGGATTGGTCTATCCGTTCGCGAGATATGGCTGTTTGGAGGTAAGAAACGCTTGAGAAACAAAAATTTTCGCAGTTCTGATGCTCGAAACGAATAACTAGAACGGCCTAGGGGAAAAGAACGCATACCGTTGAAATCGGGCGAGTTTCTACTTTCAGATGCAACAGAAGTTTTGCGGATTGGTCAATCCGTTCGCGAGATATGGCAGTTTGGAGGTAAGAAACGCTTGAGAAACTCAAAATTTTCGCAGTTCTGATGCTCGAAACGAATAACTAGAACGGCTTAGGGGAAAAGTACGCATACAGTTGCAATCGGGCGAGTTTCTACTTTCAGATGCAACAGAAAGTTTGCGGATTGGTCAATCCGTTCGCGCGATATGGCAGTTTGGAGGTGAGAAACGCTTGGGAAACTCAAAATTTTCGCAGTTCTGATGCTCGACAAGCATAACTAGAACGGCCTAGGGGAAAACTACGCATACCGTTGTAATCGGGCGAGTTTCTACATTGAGATGCAACAGAAATTTTGCTGATTGGTCAATCCGTTCGCGAGATATGGCAGTTTGGAGGTAAGAAACGCTTGAGAAACTCAAAATTTTCGCAGTTCTGATGCTCGAAACGAATAACTAGAACGGCCTAGGGGAAAAGTACTCATACCTTTGTAATCGGGCGAGTTTCTACTTTCAGGTGCAACAGAAATTTTGCGGATTGGTCAATCCGTTCGCGTGATATGGCAGTTTGGAGGTAAGAAACGGTTGAGAAACTCAAAATTTTCGCAGTTCTGATGCTCGAAACGAATAACTAGAACGGCTTGGGGGAAAAGTACGCATACCGTTGTAATCGGGCGAGTTTCTACTTTCAGATGCAACAGAAAGTTTGCGGATTGGTCAATCCGTTCGCGCGATATGGCAGTTTGGAGGTGAGAAACGCTTGAGAAACTCAAAATTTTCGCAGTTCTGATGCTCGACGAGCATAACTAGAACGGCCTAGGGAAAAAGTACGCATCCCGTTGTAATCGGGCGTGTTTCTACTTTCAGATGCAACAGAAATTTTGCGGATTGGTCAATCCGTTGGCGTGATATGGCAGTTTGGAGGTAAGAAACGCTTGAGAAACTCAAAATTTTCGCAGTTCTGATGCTCGAAACGAATAACTAGAACGGCTTAGGGGAAAAGTACGCATACCGTTGTAATCGGGCGAGTTTCAACTTTCAGATGCAACAGAAATTTTGCGGATTGGTCAATCCGTTCGCGTGATATGGCAGTTTGGAGGTAAGAAACGCTTGAGAAACTCAAAATTTTCGCAGTTCTGATGCTCGACGAGCATAACTAGAACGGCCTAGGGAAAAAGTACGCATCCCGTTGTAATCGGGCGTGTTTCTACTTTCAGATGCAACAGAAATTTTGCGGATTGGTCAATCCGTTCGCGTGATATGGCAGTTTGGAGGTAAGAAACGCTTGAGAAACTCAAAATTTTCGCAGTTCTGATGCCCGAAACGAATAACTAGAACGGCCTAGGGGAAAGGTTGGCATACTGTTGTAATCGGGCGAGATTCTACTTTCAGATGCAACAGAAATTTTGCGGATTGGTCAATCCGTTCGCGTGATATGGCAGTTTGGAGGTAAGAAACGCTTGAGAAACTCAAAATTTTCGCAGTTCTGATGCTCGAAACGAATAACTAGAACGGCTTAGGGGAAAAGTACGCATACCGTTGTAATCGGGCGAGTTTCAACTTTCAGATGCAACAGAAATTTTGCGGATTGGTCAATCCGTTCGCGAGATATGGCAGTTGGGAGGTAAGAAACGCTTGAGAAACTCAACATTTTTGCAGTTCTCTTGCTCGAAATGAATAACTAGAACGGCCTAGGGGAAAAGTACGCATACCGTTGTAATCGGGCGAGTTTCAACTTTCAGATGCAACAGAAATTTTGCGGATTGGTCAATCCGTTCGCGAGATATGGCAGTTTGGAGGTAAGAAACGGTTGAGAAACTCAAAATTTTCGCAGTTCTGATGCTCGAAACGAATAACTAGAATGGCCTAGGGGTAATGTACGCATACAGTTGTAATCGGGCGAGTTTCTACTTTCAGATGCAACAGAAAGTTTGCGGATTGGTCAATCCGTTCGCGCGATATGGCAGTTTGGAGGTGAGAAACGCTTGAGAAACTCAAATTTTTCGCAGTTCTGATGCTCGACGAGCATAACTAGAACGGCCTAGGGAAAAAGTACGCATACCGTTGTAATCGGGCGTGTTTCTACTTTCAGATGCAACAGAAATTTTGCGGATTGGTCAATCCGTTCGCGTGATATGGCAGTTTGGAGGTAAGAAACGGTTGAGAAACTCAAAATTTTCACAGTTCTGATGCTCGAAACGAATAACTAGCACGGCCTAGGGGAAAAGTACTCATACCGTTGTAATCGGGCGTGATTCAACTTTCAGATGCAACAGAAATTTTGCGGATTGGTCAATCCGTTCGCGAGATATGGCAGTTTGGAGGTAAGAAACGCTTGAGAAACTCAACATTTTCGCAGTTCTGATGCTCGCAACGAATAACTAGAACGGCCTAGGGGAAAAGTACGCATACCGTTGTAATCGGGCGAGTTTCAACTTTCAGATGCAACAGAAATTTTGCGGATTGGTCAATCCGTTCGCGAGATATGGCAGTTTGGATGTAAGAAACGCTTGAGAAACTCAAAATTTTCGCAGTTCTGATGCTCGCAACGAATAACTAGAACGGCCTATGGGAAAAGTACACATACCGTTGCAATTGGGCGTGTTTCTACTTTCAGATGCAACAGAAATTTTACGGATTGGTCTATCCGTTCGCGAGATATGGCTGTTTGGAGGTAAGAAACGCTTGAGAAACTAAAAATTTTCGCATTTCTGATGCTCGAAACGAATAACTAGAACGGCCTAGGGGAAAAGTACGCATACCGTTGAAATCGGGCGAGTTTCTACTTTCAGATGCAACAGAAATTTTGCGGATTGGTCAATCCGTTCGCGAGATATGGCAGTTTGGAGGTAAGAAACGCTTGAGAAACTCAAAATTTTCGCAGTTCTGATGCTCGAAACGAATAACTAGAATGGCTTAGGGGAAAAGTACGCATACAGTTGTAATCGGGCGAGTTTCTACTTTCAGATGCAACAGAAAGTTTGCGGATTGGTCAATCCGTTCGCGCGATATGGCAGTTTGGAGGTGAGAAACGCTTGGGAAACTCAAAATTATCGCAGTTCTGATGCTCGACAAGCATAACTAGAACGGCCTAGGGGAAAACTACGCATACCGTTGTAATCGGGCGAGTTTCTACATTGAGATGCAACAGAAATTTTGCTGATTGGTCAATCCGTTCGCGAGATATGGCAGTTTGGAGGTAAGAAACGCTTGAGAAACTCAACATTTTCGCAGTTCTGTTGCTCGAAACGAATAACTAGAACGGCCTAGGGGAAAAGTACGCTTACTGTTGTAACCGGGCGAGTTTCTACTTTCAGATGCAACAGAAATTTTGTGGATTGGTCATTCCGTTCGCGAGATATGGCAGTTTGGACGTAAGAAACGCTTGAGAAACTCAAAATTTTCGCAGTTCTGATGCTCGAAACGAATAACTAGAACGGCCTAGGGGAAAGGTTGGCATACCGTTGTAATCGGGCGAGTTTCTACTTTCAGATGCAACAGAAATTTTGTGGATTGGTCAATCCGTTCGCGAGATATGGCAGTTTGGAAGTAAGAAACGCTTGAGAAACTCAAAATTTTCGCAGCTCTGATGCTCGAAACGAATAACTAGAATGGCCTAGGTGAAAAGTACGCTTACTGTTGTAACCGGGCGAGTTTCTACTTTCAGATGCAACAGAAATTTTGTGGATTGGTCATTCCGTTCGCGAGATATGGCAGTTTGGACGTAAGAAACGCTTGAGAAACTCAAAATTTTCGCAGTTCTGATGCTCGAAACGAATAACTAGAACGGCCTAGGGGAAAGGTTGGCATACCGTTGTAATCGGGCGAGTTTCTACTTTCAGATGCAACAGAAATTTTGTGGATTGGTCAATCCGTTCGCGAGATATGGCAGTTTGGACGTAAGAAACGCTTGAGAAACTAAAAATTTTCGCAGTTCTGATGCTCGAAACGAATAACTAGAACGGCCTAGGTGAAAAGTACGCATACTGTTGTAACCGGGCGAGTTTCTACTTTCAGATGCAACAGAAATTTTGCGGGTTGGTCAATCCGTTCGCGAGATATGGCAGTTTGGAGGTAAGAAACGCTTGAGAAACTCAAAATTTTCGCAGTTCTGATGCTCGAAACGAATAACCAGAACGGACTAGGGGAAAAGTACGCATACCGTTGTAATCGGGCGAGTTTCTACTTTCAGATGCAACAGAAATTTTGCGGATTGGTCAATCCGTTCGCGAGATATGGCAGTTTGGAGGTAAGAAACGCTTGAGAAACTCAAAATTTTCGCAGTTCTGATGCTCGAAACGAATAACCAGAACGGCCTAGGGGAAAAGTACGCATACCGTTGTAATCGGGCGAGTTTCTACTTTCAGATGCAACAGAAATTTTGCGGATTGGTCAATCCGTTCGCGAGATATGGCAGTTTGGACGTAAGAAACGCTTGAGAAACTAAAAATTTTCGCAGTTCTGATGCTCGAAACGAATAACTAGAACGGCCTAGGGGAAAAGCACGCATACTGTTGTAACCGGGCGAGTTTCTACTTTCAGATGCAACAGAAATTTTGCGGATTGGACAATCCGTTCGCGAGATATGGCAGTTTGGACGTAAGAAACGCTTGAGAAACTAAAAATTTTCGCAGTTCTGATGCTCGAAACGAATAACTAGAACGGCCTAGGGGAAAAGTACGCATACTGTTGTAACCGGGCGAGTTTCTAATTTCAGATGCAACAGAAATTTTGCGGATTGGTCAATCCGTTCGCGAGATATGGCAGTTTGGAGGTAAGAAACGCTTGAGAAACTCAAAATTTTCGCAGTTCTGATGCTCCAAACGAATAACCAGAACGGCCTCGGGGAAAAGTACACATACCGTTGCAATTGGGCGAGTTTCTACTTTCAGATGCAACAGAAAGTTTGCGGATTGGTGTATCCGTTCGAGAGATATGGCAGTTTGGAGGTAAGAAACGCTTGAGCAACTCAAGTTTTTCGCAGTTCTGATGCTCGAAACGAATAACCAGAACGGCCTACGGGAAAAGTACGCATACCGTTGTAATCGGGCGAGTTTCTACTTTCAGATGCAACAGAAATTTTGCAGATTGGTCAATCCGTTCGCGAGATATGGCAGTTTGGACGTAAGAAACGCTTGAGAAACTCAAAATTTTCGCAGTTCTGATGCTCGAAACGAATAACTAGAACGGCCTAGGGGAAAGGTTGGCATACCGTTGTAATCGGGCGAGATTCTACTTTCAGATGCAACAGAAATTTTGCGGATTGGTCTATCCGTTCGAGAGATATGGCAGTTTGGAGGTAAGAATCGCTTGAGAAACTCAAAATTTTCGCAGTTCTGATGCTCGAAACGAATAACTACAACGGCCTAGGGGAATGGTTCGCATACCGTTGTAATCGGGCGAGTTTCTACTTTCAGATGCAACAGAAATTTTGTGGATTGGTCAATCCGTTCGCGAGATATGGCAGTTTGGACGTAAGAAACGCTTGAGAAACTAAAAATTTTCGCTGTTCTGATGCTCGAAACGAATAACTAGAACGGCCTAGGTGAAAAGTACGCATACTGTTGTAACCGGGCGAGTTTCTACTTTCATATGCAACAGAAATTTTGCGGATTGGTCTATCCGTTCGAGAGATATGGCAGTTTGGAGGTAAGAATCGCTTGAGCAACTCAAAATTTTCGCAGTTCTGATGCTCGAAACGAATAACCAGAACGGCCTACGGGAAAAGTACACATACCGTTGCAATTGGGCGAGTTTCTACTTTCAGATGCAACAGAAATTTTGCGGATTGGTCTATCCGTTCGAGAGATATGGCAGTTTGGAGGTAAGAAACGCTTGAGAAACTCAAAATTTTCGCAGTTCTGATGCTCGAAACGAATAACTAGAACGGCCTAGGGGAAAGGTTGGCATACCGTTGTAATCGGGCGAGTTTCAACTTTCAGATGCAACAGAAATTTTGCGGATTGGTCAATCCGTTCGCGAGATATGGCAGTTTGGAAGTAAGAAACGCTTGAGAAACTCAAAATTTTCGCAGCTCTGATGCTCGAAACGAATAACTAGAATGGCCTAGGGGAAAAGTACACATACCGTTGCAATTGGGCGAGTTTCTACTTTCATATGCAACAGAAATTTTGCGGATTGGTCTATCCGTTCGAGAGATATGGCAGTTTGGAGGTAAGAATCGCTTGAGCAACTCAAAATTTTCGCAGTTCTGATGCTCGAAACGAATAACCAGAACGGCCTACGGGAAAAGTACACATACCGTTGCAATTGGGCGAGTTTCTACTTTCAGATGCAACAGAAATTTTGCGGATTGGTCTATCCGTTCGAGAGATATGGCAGTTTGGAGGTAAGAAACGCTTGAGAAACTCAAAATTTTCGCAGTTCTGATGCTCGAAACGAATAACTAGAACGGCCTAGGGGAATGGTTCGCATACCGTTGTAATCGGGCGAGTTTCTACTTTCAGGTGCAACAGAAATTTTGCGGATTGGTCAATCCGTTCGCGAGATATGGCAGTTTGGAGGTAAGAAACGCTTGAGAAACTCAAAATTTTCGCAGCTCTGATGCTCGAAACGAATAACTAGAATGGCCTAGGGGAAAAGTACACATACCGTTGCAATTGGGCGAGTTTCTACTTTCATATGCAACAGAAATTTTGCGGATTGGTCTATCCGTTCGAGAGATATGGCAGTTTGGAGGTAAGAAACGCTTGAGAAACTCAAAATTTTCGCAGTTCTGATGCTCGAAACGAATAACTAGAACGGCCTAGGGGAATGGTTCGCATACCGTTGTAATCGGGCGAGTTTCTACTTTCAGGTGCAACAGAAATTTTGCGGATTGGTCAATCCGTTCGCGAGATATGGCAGTTTGGAGGTAAGAAACGCTTGAGAAACCCAAAATTTTCGCAGCTCTGATGCTCGAAACGAATAACTAGAATGGCCTAGGGGAAAAGTACACATACCGTTGCAATTGGGGGAGTTTCTACTTTCAGATGCAACAGAAATTTTGCGGATTGGTCAATCCGTTCGCGAGATATGGCAGTTTGGAGGTAAGAAACGCTTGAGAAACTGAAAATTTTCGCAGTTCTGATGCTCCAAACGAATAACCAGAACGGCCTAGGGGAAAAGTACGCATACCGTTGTAATCGGGCGAGTTTCTACTTTCAGATGCAACAGAAATTTTGCGGATTGGGCTATCCATTCGCGAGATATGGCAGTTTGGAGGTAAGAAACGCTTGAGACACTCAAAATTTTCGCAGTTCTGATGCTCGAAACGAATAACTAGAACGGCCTAGGTGAAAAGTACGCATACTGTTGTAACCGGGCGAGTTTCTACTTTCAGATGCAACAGAAATTTTGTGTATTGGTCAATCCGTTCGCGAGATATGGCAGTTTGGACGTAAGAAACGCTTGAGAAACTCAAAATTTTCGCAGTTCTGATGCTCGAAACGAATAACTAGAACGGCCTAGGGGAAAGGTTGGCATACCGTTGTAATCGGGCGAGTTTCTACTTTCAGATGCAACAGAAATTTTGCGGATTGGTCAATCCGTTCGCGAGATATGGCAGTTTGGACGTAAGAAACGCTTGAGAAACTCAAAATTTTCGCAGTTCTGATGCCCGAAACGAATAACTAGAACGGCCTAGGGGAAAGGTTGGCATACTGTTGTAATCGCGCGAGATTCTACTTTCAGATGCAACAGAAATTTTGTGGATTGGTCAATCCGTTCGCGAGATATGGCAGTTTGGACGTAAGAAACGCTTGAGAAACTCAAAATTTTCGCAGTTCTGATGCTCGAAACGAATAACTAGAACGGCCTAGGGGAAAGGTTGGCATACCGTTGTAATCGGGCGAGTTTCTACTTTCAGATGCAACAGAAATTTTGTGGATTGGTCAATCCGTTCGCGAGATATGGCAGTTTGGACGTAAGAAACGCTTGAGAAACTAAAAATTTTCGCAGTTCTGATGCTCGAAACGAATAACTAGAACGGCCTAGGGGAAAGGTTGGCATACCGTTGTAATCGGGCGAGTTTCTACTTTCAGATGCAACAGAAATTTTGTGGATTGGTCAATCCGTTCGCGAGATATGGCAGTTTGGACGTAAGAAACGCTTGAGAAACTAAAAATTTTCGCAGTTCTGATGCTCGAAACGAATAACTAGAACGGCCTAGGTGAAAAGTACGCATACTGTTGTAACCGGGCGAGTTTCTACTTTCATATGCAACAGAAATTTTGCGGATTGGTCTATCCGTTCGAGAGATATGGCAGTTTGGAGGTAAGAATCGCTTGAGCAACTCAAAATTTTCGCAGTTCTGATGCTCGAAACGAATAACCAGAACGGCCTACGGGAAAAGTACACATACCGTTGCAATTGGGCGAGTTTCTACTTTCAGATGCAACAGAAATTTTGCGTATTGGTCTATCCGTTCGAGAGATATGGCAGTTTGGAGGTAAGAAACGCTTGAGAAACTCAAAATTTTCGCAGTTCTGATGCTCGAAACGAATAACTAGAACGGCCTAGGGGAAAGGTTGGCATACCGTTGTAATCGGGCGAGATTCTACTTTCAGATGCAACAGAAATTTTGCGGATTGGTCTATCCGTTCGAGAGATATGGCAGTTTGGAGGTAAGAATCGCTTGAGAAACTCAAAATTTTCGCAGTTCTGATGCTCGAAACGAATAACTACAACGGCCTAGGGGAATGGTTCGCATACCGTTGTAATCGGGCGAGTTTCTACTTTCAGATGCAACAGAAATTTTGTGGATTGGTCAATCCGTTCGCGAGATATGGCAGTTTGGACGTAAGAAACGCTTGAGAAACTAAAAATTTTCGCAGTTCTGATGCTCGAAACGAATAACTAGAACGGCCTAGGTGAAAAGTACGCATACTGTTGTAACCGGGCGAGTTTCTACTTTCATATGCAACAGAAATTTTGCGGATTGGTCTATCCGTTCGAGAGATATGGCAGTTTGGAGGTAAGAATCGCTTGAGCAACTCAAAATTTTCGCAGTTCTGATGCTCGAAACGAATAACCAGAACGGCCTACGGGAAAAGTACACATACCGTTGCAATTGGGCGAGTTTCTACTTTCAGATGCAACAGAAATTTTGCGGATTGGTCTATCCGTTCGAGAGATATGGCAGTTTGGAGGTAAGAAACGCTTGAGAAACTCAAAATTTTCGCAGTTCTGATGCTCGAAACGAATAACTAGAACGGCCTAGGGGAATGGTTGGCATACCGTTGTAATCGGGCGAGTTTCAACTTTCAGATGCAACAGAAATTTTGCGGATTGGTCAATCCGTTCGCGAGATATGGCAGTTTGGAAGTAAGAAACGCTTGAGAAACTCAAAATTTTCGCAGCTCTGATGCTCGAAACGAATAACTAGAATGGCCTAGGGGAAAAGTACACATACCGTTGCAATTGGGCGAGTTTCTACTTTCATATGCAACAGAAATTTTGCGGATTGGTCTATCCGTTCGAGAGATATGGCAGTTTGGAGGTAAGAATCGCTTGAGCAACTCAAAATTTTCGCAGTTCTGATGCTCGAAACGAATAACCAGAACGGCCTACGGGAAAAGTACACATACCGTTGCAATTGGGCGAGTTTCTACTTTCAGATGCAACAGAAATTTTGCGGATTGGTCTATCCGTTCGAGAGATATGGCAGTTTGGAGGTAAGAAACGCTTGAGAAACTCAAAATTTTCGCAGTTCTGATGCTCGAAACGAATAACTAGAACGGCCTAGGGGAATGGTTCGCATACCGTTGTAATCGGGCGAGTTTCTACTTTCAGGTGCAACAGAAATTTTGCGGATTGGTCAATCCGTTCGCGAGATATGGCAGTTTGGAGGTAAGAAACGCTTGAGAAACTCAAAATTTTCGCAGCTCTGATGCTCGAAACGAATAACTAGAATGGCCTAGGGGAAAAGTACACATACCGTTGCAATTGGGCGAGTTTCTACTTTCATATGCAACAGAAATTTTGCGGATTGGTCTATCCGTTCGAGAGATATGGCAGTTTGGAGGTAAGAAACGCTTGAGAAACTCAAAATTTTCGCAGTTCTGATGCTCGAAACGAATAACTAGAACGGCCTAGGGGAATGGTTCGCATACCGTTGTAATCGGGCGAGTTTCTACTTTCAGGTGCAACAGAAATTTTGCGGATTGGTCAATCCGTTCGCGAGATATGGCAGTTTGGAGGTAAGAAACGCTTGAGAAACCCAAAATTTTCGCAGCTCTGATGCTCGAAACGAATAACTAGAATGGCCTAGGGGAAAAGTACACATACCGTTGCAATTGGGGGAGTTTCTACTTTCAGATGCAACAGAAATTTTGCGGATTGGTCAATCCGTTCGCGAGATATGGCAGTTTGGAGGTAAGAAACGCTTGAGAAACTGAAAATTTTCGCAGTTCTGATGCTCCAAACGAATAACCAGAACGGCCTAGGGGAAAAGTACGCATACCGTTGTAATCGGGCGAGTTTCTACTTTCAGATGCAACAGAAATTTTGCGGATTGGGCTATCCATTCGCGAGATATGGCAGTTTGGAGGTAAGAAACGCTTGAGACACTCAAAATTTTCGCAGTTCTGATGCTCGAAACGAATAACTAGAACGGCCTAGGTGAAAAGTACGCATACTGTTGTAACCGGGCGAGTTTCTACTTTCAGATGCAACAGAAATTTTGTGTATTGGTCAATCCGTTCGCGAGATATGGCAGTTTGGACGTAAGAAACGCTTGAGAAACTCAAAATTTTCGCAGTTCTGATGCCCGAAACGAATAACTAGAACGGCCTAGGGGAAAGGTTGGCATACTGTTGTAATCGCGCGAGATTCTACTTTCAGATGCAACAGAAATTTTGTGGATTGGTCAATCCGTTCGCGAGATATGGCAGTTTGGACGTAAGAAACGCTTGAGAAACTCAAAATTTTCGCAGTTCTGATGCTCGAAACGAATAACTAGAACGGCCTAGGGGAAAGGTTGGCATACCGTTGTAATCGGGCGAGTTTCTACTTTCAGATGCAACAGAAATTTTGTGGATTGGTCAATCCGTTCGCGAGATATGGCAGTTTGGACGTAAGAAACGCTTGAGAAACTAAAAATTTTCGCAGTTCTGATGCTCGAAACGAATAACTAGAACGGCCTAGGGGAAAGGTTGGCATACCGTTGTAATCGGGCGAGTTTCTACTTTCAGATGCAACAGAAATTTTGTGGATTGGTCAATCCGTTCGCGAGATATGGCAGTTTGGACGTAAGAAACGCTTGAGAAACTAAAAATTTTCGCAGTTCTGATGCTCGAAACGAATAACTAGAACGGCCTAGGTGAAAAGTACGCATACTGTTGTAACCGGGCGAGTTTCTACTTTCATATGCAACAGAAATTTTGCGGATTGGTCTATCCGTTCGAGAGATATGGCAGTTTGGAGGTAAGAATCGCTTGAGCAACTCAAAATTTTCGCAGTTCTGATGCTCGAAACGAATAACCAGAACGGCCTACGGGAAAAGTACACATACCGTTGCAATTGGGCGAGTTTCTACTTTCAGATGCAACAGAAATTTTGCGGATTGGTCTATCCGTTCGAGAGATATGGCAGTTTGGAGGTAAGAAACGCTTGAGAAACTCAAAATTTTCGCAGTTCTGATGCTCGAAACGAATAACTAGAACGGCCTAGGGGAAAGGTTGGCATACAGTTGTAATCGGGCGAGATTCTACTTTCAGATGCAACAGAAATTTTGCGGATTGGTCTATCCGTTCGAGAGATATGGCAGTTTGGAGGTAAGAATCGCTTGAGAAACTCAAAATTTTCGCAGTTCTGATGCTCGAAACGAATAACTACAACGGCCTAGGGGAATGGTTCGCATACCGTTGTAATCGGGCGAGTTTCTACTTTCAGATGCAACAGAAATTTTGTGGATTGGTCAATCCGTTCGCGAGATATGGCAGTTTGGAAGTAAGAAACGCTTGAGAAACTCAAAATTTTCGCAGCTCTGATGCTCGAAACGAATAACTAGAATGGCCTAGGGGAAAAGTACACATACCGTTGCAATTGGGCGAGTTTCTACTTTCATATGCAACAGAAATTTTGCGGATTGGTCTATCCGTTCGAGAGATATGGCAGTTTGGAGGTAAGAATCGCTTGAGCAACTCAAAATTTTCGCAGTTCTGATGCTCGAAACGAATAACCAGAACGGCCTACGGGAAAAGTACACATACCGTTGCAATTGGGCGAGTTTCTACTTTCAGATGCAACAGAAATTTTGCGGATTGGTCTATCCGTTCGAGAGATATGGCAGTTTGGAGGTAAGAAACGCTTGAGAAACTCAAAATTTTCGCAGTTCTGATGCTCGAAACGAATAACTAGAACGGCCTAGGGGAATGGTTCGCATACCGTTGTAATCGGGCGAGTTTCTACTTTCAGGTGCAACAGAAATTTTGCGGATTGGTCAATCCGTTCGCGAGATATGGCAGTTTGGACGTAAGAAACGCTTGAGAAACTAAAAATTTTCGCAGTTCTGATGCCCGAAACGAATAACTAGAACGGCCTAGGGGAAAGGTTGGCATACTGTTGTAATCGCGCGAGATTCTACTTTCAGATGCAACAGAAATTTTGTGGATTGGTCAATCCGTTCGCGAGATATGGCAGTTTGGACGTAAGAAACGCTTGAGAAACTCAAAATTTTCGCAGTTCTGATGCTCGAAACGAATAACTAGAACGGCCTAGGGGAAAGGTTGGCATACCGTTGTAATCGGGCGAGTTTCTACTTTCAGATGCAACAGAAATTTTGTGGATTGGTCAATCCGTTCGCGAGATATGGCAGTTTGGACGTAAGAAACGCTTGAGAAACTAAAAATTTTCGCAGTTCTGATGCTCGAAACGAATAACTAGAACGGCCTAGGGGAAAGGTTGGCATACCGTTGTAATCGGGCGAGTTTCTACTTTCAGATGCAACAGAAATTTTGTGGATTGGTCAATCCGTTCGCGAGATATGGCAGTTTGGAGGTAAGAAACGCTTGAGAAACCCAAAATTTTCGCAGCTCTGATGCTCGAAACGAATAACTAGAATGGCCTAGGGGAAAAGTACACATACCGTTGCAATTGGGCGAGTTTCTACTTTCATATGCAACAGAAATTTTGCGGATTGGTCTATCCGTTCGAGAGATATGGCAGTTTGGAGGTAAGAAACGCTTGAGAAACTCAAAATTTTCGCAGTTCTGATGCTCGAAACGAATAACTAGAACGGCCTAGGGGAATGGTTCGCATACCGTTGTAATCGGGCGAGTTTCTACTTTCAGGTGCAACAGAAATTTTGCGGATTGGTCAATCCGTTCGCGAGATATGGCAGTTTGGAGGTAAGAAACGCTTGAGAAACCCAAAATTTTCGCAGCTCTGATGCTCGAAACGAATAACTAGAATGGCCTAGGGGAAAAGTACACATACCGTTGCAATTGGGGGAGTTTCTACTTTCAGATGCAACAGAAATTTTGCGGATTGGTCAATCCGTTCGCGAGATATGGCAGTTTGGAGGTAAGAAACGCTTGAGAAACTGAAAATTTTCGCAGTTCTGATGCTCCAAACGAATAACCAGAACGGCCTAGGGGAAAAGTACGCATACCGTTGTAATCGGGCGAGTTTCTACTTTCAGATGCAACAGAAATTTTGCGGATTGGGCTATCCATTCGCGAGATATGGCAGTTTGGAGGTAAGAAACGCTTGAGACACTCAAAATTTTCGCAGTTCTGATGCTCGAAACGAATAACTAGAACGGCCTAGGTGAAAAGTACGCATACTGTTGTAACCGGGCGAGTTTCTACTTTCAGATGCAACAGAAATTTTGTGTATTGGTCAATCCGTTCGCGAGATATGGCAGTTTGGACGTAAGAAACGCTTGAGAAACTCAAAATTTTCGCAGTTCTGATGCTCGAAACGAATAACTAGAACGGCCTAGGGGAAAGGTTGGCATACCGTTGTAATCGGGCGAGTTTCTACTTTCAGATGCAACAGAAATTTTGCGGATTGGTCAATCCGTTCGCGAGATATGGCAGTTTGGACGTAAGAAACGCTTGAGAAACTCAAAATTTTCGCAGTTCTGATGCCCGAAACGAATAACTAGAACGGCCTAGGGGAAAGGTTGGCATACTGTTGTAATCGCGCGAGATTCTACTTTCAGATGCAACAGAAATTTTGTGGATTGGTCAATCCGTTCGCGAGATATGGCAGTTTGGACGTAAGAAACGCTTGAGAAACTCAAAATTTTCGCAGTTCTGATGCTCGAAACGAATAACTAGAACGGCCTAGGGGAAAGGTTGGCATACCGTTGTAATCGGGCGAGTTTCTACTTTCAGATGCAACAGAAATTTTGTGGATTGGTCAATCCGTTCGCGAGATATGGCAGTTTGGACGTAAGAAACGCTTGAGAAACTAAAAATTTTCGCAGTTCTGATGCTCGAAACGAATAACTAGAACGGCCTAGGGGAAAGGTTGGCATACCGTTGTAATCGGGCGAGTTTCTACTTTCAGATGCAACAGAAATTTTGTGGATTGGTCAATCCGTTCGCGAGATATGGCAGTTTGGACGTAAGAAACGCTTGAGAAACTAAAAATTTTCGCAGTTCTGATGCTCGAAACGAATAACTAGAACGGCCTAGGTGAAAAGTACGCATACTGTTGTAACCGGGCGAGTTTCTACTTTCATATGCAACAGAAATTTTGCGGATTGGTCTATCCGTTCGAGAGATATGGCAGTTTGGAGGTAAGAATCGCTTGAGCAACTCAAAATTTTCGCAGTTCTGATGCTCGAAACGAATAACCAGAACGGCCTACGGGAAAAGTACACATACCGTTGCAATTGGGCGAGTTTCTACTTTCAGATGCAACAGAAATTTTGCGGATTGGTCTATCCGTTCGAGAGATATGGCAGTTTGGAGGTAAGAAACGCTTGAGAAACTCAAAATTTTCGCAGTTCTGATGCTCGAAACGAATAACTAGAACGGCCTAGGGGAAAGGTTGGCATACAGTTGTAATCGGGCGAGATTCTACTTTCAGATGCAACAGAAATTTTGCGGATTGGTCTATCCGTTCGAGAGATATGGCAGTTTGGAGGTAAGAATCGCTTGAGAAACTCAAAATTTTCGCAGTTCTGATGCTCGAAACGAATAACTACAACGGCCTAGGGGAATGGTTCGCATACCGTTGTAATCGGGCGAGTTTCTACTTTCAGATGCAACAGAAATTTTGTGGATTGGTCAATCCGTTCGCGAGATATGGCAGTTTGGAAGTAAGAAACGCTTGAGAAACTCAAAATTTTCGCAGCTCTGATGCTCGAAACGAATAACTAGAATGGCCTAGGGGAAAAGTACACATACCGTTGCAATTGGGCGAGTTTCTACTTTCATATGCAACAGAAATTTTGCGGATTGGTCTATCCGTTCGAGAGATATGGCAGTTTGGAGGTAAGAATCGCTTGAGCAACTCAAAATTTTCGCAGTTCTGATGCTCGAAACGAATAACCAGAACGGCCTACGGGAAAAGTACACATACCGTTGCAATTGGGCGAGTTTCTACTTTCAGATGCAACAGAAATTTTGCGGGATTGGTCTATCCGTTCGAGAGATATGGCAGTTTGGAGGTAAGAAACGCTTGAGAAACTCAAAATTTTCGCAGTTCTGATGCTCGAAACGAATAACTAGAACGGCCTAGGGGAATGGTTCGCATACCGTTGTAATCGGGCGAGTTTCTACTTTCAGGTGCAACAGAAATTTTGCGGATTGGTCAATCCGTTCGCGAGATATGGCAGTTTGGAGGTAAGAAACGCTTGAGAAACTCAAAATTTTCGCAGCTCTGATGCTCGAAACGAATAACTAGAATGGCCTAGGGGAAAAGTACACATACCGTTGCAATTGGGCGAGTTTCTACTTTCATATGCAACAGAAATTTTGCGGATTGGTCTATCCGTTCGAGAGATATGGCAGTTTGGAGGTAAGAAACGCTTGAGAAACTCAAAATTTTCGCAGTTCTGATGCTCGAAACGAATAACTAGAACGGCCTAGGGGAATGGTTCGCATACCGTTGTAATCGGGCGAGTTTCTACTTTCAGGTGCAACAGAAATTTTGCGGATTGGTCAATCCGTTCGCGAGATATGGCAGTTTGGAGGTAAGAAACGCTTGAGAAACCCAAAATTTTCGCAGCTCTGATGCTCGAAACGAATAACTAGAATGGCCTAGGGGAAAAGTACACATACCGTTGCAATTGGGGGAGTTTCTACTTTCAGATGCAACAGAAATTTTGCGGATTGGTCAATCCGTTCGCGAGATATGGCAGTTTGGAGGTAAGAAACGCTTGAGAAACTCAAAATTTTCGCAGTTCTGATGCTCCAAACGAATAACCAGAACGGCCTAGGGGAAAAGTACGCATACCGTTGTAATCGGGCGAGTTTCTACTTTCAGATGCAACAGAAATTTTGCGGATTGGGCTATCCATTCGCGAGATATGGCAGTTTGGAGGTAAGAAACGCTTGAGACATTCAAAATTTTCGCAGTTCTGATGCTCGAAACGAATAACTAGAACGGCCTAGGTGAAAAGTACGCATAATGTTGTAACCGGGCGAGTTTCTACTTTCAGATGCAACAGAAATTTTGTGTATTGGTCAATCCGTTCGCGAGATATGGCAGTTTGGACGTAAGAAACGCTGAGAAACTCAAAATTTTCGCAGTTCTGATGCTCGAAACGAATAACTAGAACGGCCTAGGGGAAAGGTTGGCATACCGTTGTAATCGGGCGAGTTTCTACTTTCAGATGCAACAGAAATTTTGCGGATTGGTCAATCCGTTCGCGAGATATGGCAGTTTGGACGTAAGAAACGCTTGAGAAACTCAAAATTTTCGCAGTTCTGATGCCCGAAACGAATAACTAGAACGGCCTAGGGGAAAGGTTGGCATACTGTTGTAATCGCGCGAGATTCTACTTTCAGATGCAACAGAAATTTTGTGGATTGGTCAATCCGTTCGCGAGATATGGCAGTTTGGACGTAAGAAACGCTTGAGAAACTCAAAATTTTCGCAGTTCTGATGCTCGAAACGAATAACTAGAACGGCCTAGGGGAAAGTTTGGCATACCGTTGTAATCGGGCGAGTTTCTACTTTCAGATGCAACAGAAATTTTGTGGATTGGTCAATCCGTTCGCGAGATATGGCAGTTTGGACGTAAGAAACGCTTGAGAAACTAAAAATTTTCGCAGTTCTGATGCTCGAAACGAATAACTAGAACGGCCTAGGTGAAAAGTACGCATACTGTTGTAACCGGGCGAGTTTCTACTTTCAGATGCAACAGAAATTTTGCGGATTGGTCAATCCGTTCGCGAGATATGGCAGTTTGGAGGTAAGAAACGCTTGAGAAACTCAAAATTTTCGCAGTTCTGATGCTCGAAACGAATAACCAGAACGGACTAGGGGAAAAGTACGCATACCGTTGTAATCGGGCGAGTTTCTACTTTCAGATGCAACAGAAATTTTGCGGATTGGTCAATCCGTTCGCGAGATATGGCAGTTTGGAGGTAAGAAACGCTTGAGAAACTCAAAATTTTCGCAGTTCTGATGCTCGAAACGAATAACCAGAACGGCCTAGGGGAAAAGTACGCATACCGTTGTAATCGGGCTAGTTTCTACTTTCAGATGCAACAGAAATTTTGCGGATTGGTCAATCCGTTCGCGAGATATGGCAGTTTGGAGGTAAGAAACGCTTGAGCAACTCAAATTTTTCGCAGTTCTGATGCTCGAAACGAATAACCAGAACGGCCTACGGGAAAAGTACGCATACCGTTGTAATCGGGCGAGTTTCTACTTTCAGATGCAACAGAAATTTTGCGGATTGGTCAATCCGTTCGCGAGATATGGCAGTTTGGACGTAAGAAACGCTTGAGAAACTCAAAATTTTCGCAGTTCTGATGCCCGAAACGAATAACTAGAACGGCCTAGGGGAAAGGTTGGCATACTGTTGTAATCGGGCGAGATTCTACTTTCAGATGCAACAGAAATTTTGTGGATTGGTCAATCCGTTCGCGAGATATGGCAGTTTGGACGTAAGAAACGCTTGAGAAACTAAATATTTTCGCAGTTCTGATGCTCGAAACGAATAACTAGAACGGCCTAGGTGAAAAGTACGCATACTGTTGTAACCGGGCGAGTTTCTACTTTCAGATGCAACAGAAATTTTGCGGATTGGTCAATCCGTTCGCGAGATATGGCAGTTTGGAGGTAAGAAACGCTTGAGAAACTCAAAATTTTCGCAGTTCTGATGCTCGAAACGAATAACCAGAACGGACTAGGGGAAAAGTACGCATACCGTTGTAATCGGGCGAGTTTCTACTTTCAGATGCAACAGAAATTTTGCGGATTGGTCAATCCGTTCGCGAGATATGGCAGATTGGAGGTAAGAAACGCTTGAGAAACTCAAAATTTTCGCAGTTCTGATGCTCCAAACGAATAACCAGAACGGCCTAGGGGAAAAGTACGCATACCGTTGTAATCGGGCGAGTTTCTACTTCCAGATGCAACAGAAATTTTGCGGATTGGTCAATCCGTTCGCGAGATATGGCAGTTTGGAGGTAAGAAACGCTTGAGAAACTAAAAATTTTCGCAGTTCTGATGCTCGAAACGAATAACTAGAACGGCCTAGGGGAAAAGTACGCATACCGTTGTAATCGGGCGAGTTTCTACTTTCAGATGCAACAGAAATTTTGCGGATTGGTCAATCCGTTCTCGAGATATGGCAGTTTGGATGTAAGAAACGCTTGAGAAACTAAAAATTTTCGCAGTTCTGATGCTCGAAACGAATAACCAGAACGGACTAGGTGAAAAGTACGCATACCGTTGTAATCGGGCGAGTTTCTACTTTCAGATGCAACAGAAATTTTGCGGATTGGTCAATCCGTTCGCGAGATATGGCAGTTTGGATGTAAGAAACGCTTGAGAAACTCAAAATTTTCGCAGTTCTGATGCTCCAAACGAATAACCAGAACGGCCTAGGGGAAAAGTACGCATACCGTTGTAATCGGGCGAGTTTCTACTTTCAGATGCAACAGAAATTTTGCGGATTGGTCAATCCGTTCGCGAGATATGGCAGTTTGGATGTAAGAAACGCTTGAGAAACTAAAAATTTTCGCAGTTCTGATGCTCGAAACGAATAACTAGAACGGCCTAGGGGAAAAGTACTCATACCGTTGTAATCGGGCGAGTTTCTACTTTCAGATGCAACAGAAATTTTGCGGATTGGTCAATCCGTTCGCGAGATATGGCAGTTTGGAGGTAAGAAACGCTTGAGAAACTCAAAATTTTCGCAGTTCTGATGCTCCAAACGAATAACCAGAACGGCCTAGGGGAAAAGTACACATACCGTTGCAATTGGGCGAGTTTCTACTTTCAGATGCAACAGAAAGTTTGCGGATTGGTCTATCCGTTCGAGAGATATGGCAGTTTGGATGTAAGAAACGCTTGAGCAACTCAAATTTTTCGCAGTTCTGATGCTCGAAACGAATAACCAGAACGGCCTACGGGAAAAGTACGCATACCGTTGTAATCGGGCGAGTTTCTACTTTCAGATGCAACAGAAATTTTGCGGATTGGTCAATCCGTTCGCGAGATATGGCAGTTTGGAGGTAAGAAACGCTTGAGAAACTCAAAATTTTCGCAGTTCTGATGCTCCAAACGAATAACCAGAACGGCCTAGGGGAAAAGTACGCATACCGTTGTAATCGGGCGAGTTTCTACTTTCAGATGCAACAGAAATTTTGCGGATTGGGCTATCCATTCGCGAGATATGGCAGTTTGGAGGTAAGAAACGCTTGAGACACTCAAAATTTTCGCAGTTCTGATGCTCGAAACGAATAACTAGAACGGCCTAGGTGAAAAGTACGCATACTGTTGTAACCGGGCGAGTTTCTACTTTCAGATGCAACAGAAATTTTGTGTATTGGTCAATCCGTTCGCGAGATATGGCAGTTTGGACGTAAGAAACGCTTGAGAAACTCAAAATTTTCGCAGTTCTGATGCTCGAAACGAATAACTAGAACGGCCTAGGGGAAAGGTTGGCATACCGTTGTAATCGGGCGAGTTTCTACTTTCAGATGCAACAGAAATTTTGCGGATTGGTCAATCCGTTCGCGAGATATGGCAGTTTGGACGTAAGAAACGCTTGAGAAACTCAAAATTTTCGCAGTTCTGATGCCCGAAACGAATAACTAGAACGGCCTAGGGGAAAGGTTGGCATACTGTTGTAATCGCGCGAGATTCTACTTTCAGATGCAACAGAAATTTTGTGGATTGGTCAATCCGTTCGCGAGATATGGCAGTTTGGACGTAAGAAACGCTTGAGAAACTCAAAATTTTCGCAGTTCTGATGCTCGAAACGAATAACTAGAACGGCCTAGGGGAAAGGTTGGCATACCGTTGTAATCGGGCGAGTTTCTACTTTCAGATGCAACAGAAATTTTGTGGATTGGTCAATCCGTTCGCGAGATATGGCAGTTTGGACGTAAGAAACGCTTGAGAAACTAAAAATTTTCGCAGTTCTGATGCTCGAAACGAATAACCAGAACGGCCTAGGGGAAAAGTACGCATACCGTTGTAATCGGGCGAGTTTCTACTTTCAGATGCAACAGAAATTTTGAGGATTGGTCAATCCGTTCGCGAGATATGGCAGTTTGGAGGTAAGAAACGCTTGAGAAACTCAAAATTTTCGCAGTTCTGATGCTCCAAACGAATAACCAGAACGGCCTAGGGGAAAAGTACACATACCGTTGCAATTGGGCGAGTTTCTACTTTCAGATGCAACAGAAAGTTTGCGGATTGGTCTATCAGTTCGAGAGATATGGCAGTTTGGAGGTAAGAAACGCTTGAGCAACTCAAATTTTTCGCAGTTCTGATGCTCGGAACGAATAACCAGAACGGCCTACGGGAAAAGTACGCATACCGTTGTAATCGGGCGAGTTTCTACTTTCAGATGCAACAGAAATTTTGCGGATTGGTCAATGCGTTCGCGAGGTATGGCAGTTTGGACGTAAGAAACGCTTGAGAAACTCAAAATTTTCGCAGTTCTGATGCCCGAAACGAATAACTAGAACGGCCTAGGGGAAAGGTTGGCATACTGTTGTAATCGGGCGAGATTCTACTTTCAGATGCAACAAAAATTTTGTGGATTGGTCAATCCGTTCGCGAGATATGGCAGTTTGGACGTAAGAAACGCTTGAGAAACTCAAAATTTTCGCAGTTCTGATGCTCGAAACGAATAACTAGAACGGCCTAGGGGAAAGGTTGGCATACCGTTGTAATCGGGCGAGTTTCTACTTTCAGATGCAACAGAAATTTTGTGGATTGGTCAATCCGTTCGCGAGATATGGCAGTTTGGACGTAAGAAACGCTTGAGAAACTAAAAATTTTCGCAGTTCTGATGCTCAAAACGAATAACTAGAACGGCCTAGGTGAAAAGTACGCATACTGTTGTAACCGGGCGAGTTTCTACTTTCAGATGCAACAGAAATTTTGCGGATTGGTCAATCCGTTCGCGAGATATGGCAGTTTGGAGGTAAGAAACGCTTGAGAAACTCAAAATTTTCGCAGTTCTGATGCTCGAAACGAATAACCAGAACGGACTAGGGGAAAAGTACGCATACCGTTGTAATCGGGCGAGTTTCTACTTTCAGATGCAACAGAAATTTTGCGGATAGGTCAATCCGTTCGCGAGATATGGCAGTTTGGAGGTAAGAAACGCTTGAGAAACTCAAAATTTTCGCAGTTCTGATGCTCGAAACGAATAACCAGAACGGCCTAGGGGAAAAGTACGCATACCGTTGTAATCGGGCGAGTTTCTACTTTCAGATGCAACAGAAATTTTGCGGATTGGTCAATCCGTTCGCGAGATATGGCAGTTTGGAGGTAAGAAACGCTTGAGCAACTCAAATTTTTCGCAGTTCTGATGCTCGAAACGAATAACCAGAACGGCCTACGGGAAAAGTACGCATACCGTTGTAATCGGGCGAGTTTCTACTTTCAGATGCAACAGAAATTTTGCGGATTGGTCAATCCGTTCGCGAGATATGGCAGTTTGGACGTAAGAAACGCTTGAGAAACTCAAAATTTTCGCAGTTCTGATGCCCGAAACGAATAACTAGAACGGCCTAGGGGAAAGGTTGGCATACTGTTGTAATCGGGCGAGATTCTACTTTCAGATGCAACAGAAATTTTGTGGATTGGTCAATCCGTTCGCGAGATATGGCAGTTTGGACGTAAGAAACGCTTGAGAAACTAAATATTTTCGCAGTTCTGATGCTCGAAACGAATAACTAGAACGGCCTAGGTGAAAAGTACGCATACTGTTGTAACCGGGCGAGTTTCTACTTTCAGATGCAACAGAAATTTTGCGGATTGGTCAATCCGTTCGCGAGATATGGCAGTTTGGAGGTAAGAAACGCTTGAGAAACTCAAAATTTTCGCAGTTCTGATGCTCGAAACGAATAACCAGAACGGACTAGGGGAAAAGTACGCATACCGTTGTAATCGGGCGAGTTTCTACTTTCAGATGCAACAGAAATTTTGCGGATTGGTCAATCCGTTCGCGAGATATGGCAGATTGGAGGTAAGAAACGCTTGAGAAACTCAAAATTTTCGCAGTTCTGATGCTCCAAACGAATAACCAGAACGGCCTAGGGGAAAAGTACGCATACCGTTGTAATCGGGCGAGTTTCTACTTTCAGATGCAACAGAAATTTTGCGGATTGGTCAATCCGTTCGCGAGATATGGCAGTTTGGAGGTAAGAAACGCTTGAGAAACTAAAAATTTTCGCAGTTCTGATGCTCGAAACGAATAACTAGAACGGCCTAGGGGAAAAGTACGCATACCGTTGTAATCGGGCGAGTTTCTACTTTCAGATGCAACAGAAATTTTGCGGATTGGTCAATCCGTTCTCGAGATATGGCAGTTTGGATGTAAGAAACGCTTGAGAAACTAAAAATTTTCGCAGTTCTGATGCTCGAAACGAATAACCAGAACGGACTAGGTGAAAAGTACGCATACCGTTGTAATCGGGCGAGTTTCTACTTTCAGATGCAACAGAAATTTTGCGGATTGGTCAATCCGTTCTCGAGATATGGCAGTTTGGATGTAAGAAACGCTTGAGAAACTAAAAATTTTCGCAGTTCTGATGCTCCAAACGAATAACCAGAACGGCCTAGGGGAAAAGTACGCATACCGTTGTAATCGGGCGAGTTTCTACTTTCAGATGCAACAGAAATTTTGCGGATTGGTCAATCCGTTCGCGAGATATGGCAGTTTGGATGTAAGAAACGCTTGAGAAACTAAAAATTTTCGCAGTTCTGATGCTCGAAACGAATAACTAGAACGGCCTAGGGGAAAAGTACTCATACCGTTGTAATCGGGCGAGTTTCTACTTTCAGATGCAACAGAAATTTTGCGGATTGGTCAATCCGTTCGCGAGATATGGCAGTTTGGAGGTAAGAAACGCTTGAGAAACTCAAAATTTTCGCAGTTCTGATGCTCCAAACGAATAACCAGAACGGCCTAGGGGAAAAGTACACATACCGTTGCAATTGGGCGAGTTTCTACTTTCAGATGCAACAGAAAGTTTGCGGATTGGTCTATCCGTTCGAGAGATATGGCAGTTTGGATGTAAGAAACGCTTGAGCAACTCAAATTTTTCGCAGTTCTGATGCTCGAAACGAATAACCAGAACGGCCTACGGGAAAAGTACGCATACCGTTGCAATCGGGCGAGTTTCTACTTTCAGATGCAACAGAAATTTTGCGGATTGGTCAATCCGTTCGCGAGATATGGCAGTTTGGACGTAAGAAACGCTTGAGAAACTCAAAATTTTCGCAGTTCTGATGCCCGAAACGAATAACTAGAACGGCCTAGGGGAAAGGTTGGCATACTGTTGTAATCGGGCGAGATTCTACTTTCAGATGCAACAGAAATTTTGTGGATTGGTCAATCCGTTCGCGAGATATGGCAGTTTGGACGTAAGAAACGCTTGAGAAACTCAAAATTTTCGCAGTTCTGATGCTCGAAACGAATAACCAGAACGGCCTAGGGGAAAAGTACGCATACCGTTGTAATCGGGCGAGTTTCTACTTTCAGATGCAACAGAAATTCTGCGGATTGGTCAATCCGTTCGCGAGATATGGCAGTTTGGACGTAAGAAACGCTTGAGAAACTAAAAATTTTCGCAGTTCTGATGCTCGAAACGAATAACTAGAACGGCCTAGGTGAAAAGTACGCATACTGTTGTAACCGGGTGAGTTTCTACTTTCAGATGCAACAGAAATTTTGTGGATTGGTCAATCCGTTCGCGAGATATGGCAGTTTGGAGGTAAGAAACGCTTGAGAAACTCAAAATTTTCGCAGTTCTGATGCTCGAAACGAATAACCAGAACGGACTAGGGGAAAAGTACGCATACCGTTGTAATCGGGCGAGTTTCTACTTTCAGATGCAACAGAAATTTTGCGGATTGGTCAATCCGTTCGCGAGATATGGCAGTTTGGAGGTAAGAAACGCTTGAGAAACTCAAAATTTTCGCAGTTCTGATGCTCCAAACGAATAACCAGAACGGCCTAGGGGAAAAGTACGCATACCGTTGTAATCGGGCGAGTTTCTACTTTCAGATGCAACAGAAATTTTGCGGATTGGTCAATCCGTTCGCGAGATATGGCAGTTTGGAGGTAAGAAACGCTTGAGAAACTAAAAATTTTCGCAGTTCTGATGCTCGAAACGAATAACTAGAACGGCATAGGGGAAAAGTACGCATACAGTTGTAATCGGGCGAGTTTCTACTTTCAGATGCAACAGAAATTTTGCGGATTGGTCAATCCGTTCGCGAGATATGGCAGTTTGGAGGTAAGAAACGGTTGAGAAACTCAAAATTTTCACAGTTCTGATGCTCGAAACGAATAACTAGAACGGCCTAGGGGAAAAGTACTCATACCGTTGTAATCGGGCGAGTATCTACTTTCAGATGCAACAGCAATTTTGCGGATTGGTGTATCCGTTCGCGAGATAAGGCAGTTTGGGGGTAAGAAACGCTTGAGAAACTCAAAATTTTGGCAGTTCTGATGCTCGAAACGAATAACTAGAACGTCCTAGGGGAAAAGTACGCATACCGTTGTAATCGCGCGAGTTTCTACTTTCAGGTGCAACAGAAATTTTGTGGATTGGTCAATCCGTTCGCGAGATATGGCAGTTTGGACGTAAGAAACGCTTGAGAAACACAAAATTTTCGCAGTTCTGACGCTCGAAACGGTTAACTAGAACGGCCTAGGGGAAAGGTTGGCATACCGTTGTAATCGGGCGAGTTTCTACTTTCAGATGCAACAGAAATTTTGTGTATTGGTTAATCCGTTCGCGAGATATGGCAGTTTGGAGGTAAGAAACATTTGAGAAACTCAAAATTTTCGCAGTTCTGATGCTCCAAACGAATAACCAGATCGGCCTAGGGGAAAAGTACGCATACCGTTGTAATCGGGCGAGTTTCTACTTTCAGATGCAGCAGAAATTTTGCGGATTGGTCAATCCGTTCGCGAGATATGGCAGTTTGGAGGTAAGAAACGCTTGAGAAACTCAAAATTTTCGCAGTTCTGATGCTCGAAACGAATAACCAGAACGGACTAGGGGAAAAGTACGCATACCGTTGTAATCGGGCGAGTTTCTACTTTCAGATGCAACAGAAATTTTGCGGATTGGTCAATCCGTTCGCGAGATATGGCAGATTGGAGGTAAGAAACGCTTGAGAAACTCAAAATTTTCGCAGTTCTGATGCTCCAAACGAATAACCAGAACGGCCTAGGGGAAAAGTACGCATACCGTTGTAATCGGGCGAGTTTCTACTTTCAGATGCAACAGAAATTTTGCGGATTGGTCAATCCGTTCGCGAGATATGGCAGTTTGGAGGTAAGAAACGCTTGAGAAACTAAAAATTTTCGCAGTTCTGATGCTCGAAACGAATAACTAGAACGGCCTAGGGGAAAAGTACGCATACCGTTGTAATCGGGCGAGTTTCTACTTTCAGATGCAACAGAAATTTTGCGGATTGGTCAATCCGTTCTCGAGATATGGCAGTTTGGATGTAAGAAACGCTTGAGAAACTAAAAATTTTCGCAGTTCTGATGCTCGAAACGAATAACCAGAACGGACTAGGTGAAAAGTACGCATACCGTTGTAATCGGGCGAGTTTCTACTTTCAGATGCAACAGAAATTTTGCGGATTGGTCAATCCGTTCGCGAGATATGGCAGTTTGGATGTAAGAAACGCTTGAGAAACTCAAAATTTTCGCAGTTCTGATGCTCCAAACGAATAACCAGAACGGCCTAGGGGAAAAGTACGCATACCGTTGTAATCGGGCGAGTTTCTACTTTCAGATGCAACAGAAATTTTGCGGATTGGTCAATCCGTTCGCGAGATATGGCAGTTTGGAGGTAAGAAACGCTTGAGAAACTAAAAATTTTCGCAGTTCTGATGCTCGAAACGAATAACTAGAACGGCCTAGGGGAAAAGTACGCACACAGTTGTAATCGGGCGAGTTTCTACTTTCAGATGCAACAGAAATTTTGCGGATTGGTCAATCCGTTCGCGAGATATGGCAGTTTGGATGTAAGAAACGCTTGAGAAACTAAAAATTTTCGCAGTTCTGATGCTCGAAACGAATAACTAGAACGGCCTAGGGGAAAAGTACTCATACCGTTGTAATCGGGCGTGTTTCAACTTTCAGATGCAACAGAAATTTTGCGGATTGGTCTATCCGTTCGCGAGATATGGCAGTCTGGATATAGGAAACGCTTGAGAAACTCAAAATTTTCGCAGTTCTGATGCTCGACAAGCATAACTAGAACGGCCTAGGGGAAAAGTACACATACCGTTGCAATTGGGCGTGTGTATACTTTCAGATGCAACAGAAATTTTGTGGATTGGTCAATCCGTTCGCGAGATATGGCAGTTTGGAGGTAAGAAACGCTTGAGAAACTCAAAATTTTCGCAGTTCTGATGCTCGAAACGAATAACTAGAACGGCCTAGGGGAAAGGTTGGCATACCGTTGTAATCGGGCGAGTTTCTACTTTCAGATGCAACAGAAATTTTGCGGATTGGTCAATCCGTTCGCGAGATATGGCAGTTTGGAGGTAAGAAACGCTTGAGAAACTCAATATTTTCGCAGTTCTGATGCTCGAAACGAATAACCAGAAGGGCCTAGGGGAAAAGTACGCATACCGTTGTAATCGGGCGAGTTTCTACTTTCAGATGCAACAGAAATTCTGCGGATTGGTCAATCCGTTCGCGAGATATGGCAGTTTGGAGGTAAGAAACGCTTGAGAAACTCAAATTTTTCGCAGTTCTGATGCTCGAAACGAATAACCAGAACGGCCTACGGGAAAAGTACGCATACCGCTGTAATCGGGCGAGTTTCTACTTTCAGATGAAACAGAAATTTTGCGGATTGGACAATCCGTTCGCGAGATATGGCAGTTTGGACGTAAGAAACGCTTGAGAAACTCAAAATTTTCGCAGTTCTGATGCCCGAAACGAATAACTAGAACGGCCTAGGGGAAAGGTTGGCATACCGTTGTAATCGGGCGAGTTTCTACTTTCAGATGCAACAGAAATTTTGTGGATTGGTCAATCCGTTCGCGAGATATGGCAGTTTGGACGTAAGAAACGCTTGAGAAACTAAAAATTTTCGCAGTTCTGATGCTCGAAACGAATAACTAGAACGGCCTAGGTGAAAAGTACGCATACTGTTGTAACCGGGCGAGTTTCTACTTTCAGATGCAACAGAAATTTTGCGGATTAGTCAATCCGTTCGCGAGATATGGCAGTTTGGACGTAAGAAACGCTTGAGAAGCTCAAAATTTTCGCAGTTCTGATGCTCGAAACGAATAACCAGAACGGACTAGGGGAATAGTACGCATACCGTTGTAATCGGGCGAGTTTCTACTTTCAGATGCAACAGAAATTTTGCGGATTGGTCAATCCGTTCGCGAGATATGGCAGTTTGGAGGTAAGAAACGCTTGAGAAACTCAAAATTTTCGCAGTTCTGATGCTCCAAACGAATAACCAGAACGGCCTAGGGGAAAAGTACGCATACCGTTGTAATCGGGCGAGTTTCTACTTTCAGATGCAACAGAAATTTTGCGGATTGGTCAATCCGTTCGCGAGATATGGCAGTTTGGAGGTAAGAAACGCTTGAGAAACTAAAAATTTTCGCAGTTCTGATGCTCGAAACGAATAACTAGAACGGCCTAGGGGAAAAGTACGCACACAGTTGTAATCGGGCGAGTTTCTACTTTCAGATGCAACAGAAATTTTGCGGATTGGTCAATCCGTTCGCGAGATATGGCAGTTTGGAGGTAAGAAACGGTTGAGAAACTCATAATTTTCACAGTTCTGATGCTCGAAACGAATAACTAGAACGGCCTAGAGGAAAAGTACTCATACCGTTGTAATCGGTCGAGTATCTACTTTCAGATGCAACAGCAATTTTGCGGATTGGTGTATCCGTTCGCGAGATATGGCAGTTTGGGGGTAAGAAACGCTTGAGAAACTCAAAATTTTGGCAGTTCTGATGCTCGAAACGAATAACTAGACCGTCCTAGGGGAAAAGTACGCATACCGTTGTAATCGGGCGAGTTTCTACTTTCAGATGCAACAGAAATTCTGCGGATTGGTCAATCCGTTCGCGAGATATGGCAGTTTGGAGGTAAGAAACGCTTGAGAAACTCAAAATTTTCGCAGTTCTGATGCTCCAAACGAATAACCAGAACGGCCTAGGGGAAAAGTACACATACCGTTGCAATTGGGCGAGTTTCTACTTTCAGATGCAACAGAAAGTTTGCGGATTGGTCTATCCGTTCGAGAGATATGGCAGTTTGGAGGTAAGAAACGCTTGAGCACCTCAAATTTTTCGCAGTTCTGATGCTCGAAACTAATAACCAGAACGGCCTACGGGAAAAGTACGCATACCGTTGTAATCGGGCGAGTTTCTACTTTCAGATGAAGCAGAAATTTTGCGGATTGGTCAATCCGTTCGCGAGATATGGCAGTTTGGACGTAAGAAACGCTTGAGAAGCTCAAAATTTTCGCAGTTCTGATGCTCGAAACGAATAACCAGAACGGACTAGGGGAAAAGTACGCATACCGTTGTAATCGGGCGAGTTTCTACTTTCAGATGCAACAGAAATTTTGCGGATTGGTCAATCCGTTCGCGAGATATGGCAGTTTGGAGGTAAGAAACGCTTGAGAAACTAAAAATTTTCGCAGTTCTGATGCTCGAAACGAATAACTAGAACGGCCTAGGGGAAAAGTACGCACACAGTTGTAATCGGGCGAGTTTCTACTTTCAGATGCAACAGAAATTTTGCGGATTGGTCAATCCGTTCGCGAGATATGGCAGTTTGGAGGTAAGAAACGGTTGAGAAACTCAAAATTTTCACAGTTCTGATGCTCGAAACGAATAACTAGAACGGCCTAGGGGAAAAGTACTCATACCGTTGTAATCGGGCGAGTATCTACTTTCAGATGCAACAGCAATTTTGCGGATTGGTGTATCCGTTCGCGAGATATGGCAGTTTGGGGGTAAGAAACGCTTGAGAAACTCAAAATTTTGGCAGTTCTGATGCTCGAAACGAATAACTAGAACGTCCTAGGGGAAAAGTACGCATACCGTTGTAATCGCGCGAGTTTCTACTTTCAGGTGCAACAGAAATTTTGTGGATTGGTCAATCCGTTCGCGAGATATGGCAGTTTGGACGTAAGAAACGCTTGAGAAACTCAAAATTTTCGCAGTTCTGACGCTCGAAACGAATAACTAGAACGGCCTAGGGGAAAGGTTGGCATACCGTTGTAATCGGGCGAGTTTCTACTTTCAGATGCAACAGAAATTTTGTGGATTGGTCAATCCGTTCGCGAGATATGGCAGTTTGGAGGTAAGAAACGCTTGAGAAACTCAAAATTTTCGCAGTTCTGATGCTCCAAACGAATAACCAGATCGGCCTAGGGGAAAAGTACGCATAGCGTTGTAATCGGGCGAGTTTCTACTTTCAGATGCAGCAGAAATTTTGCGGATTAGTCAATCCGTTCGCGAGATATGGCAGTTTGGAGGTAAGAAACGCTTGAGAAACTCAAAATTTTCGCAGTTCTGATTCTCGAAACGAATAGCCAGAACGGCCTAGGGGAAAAGTTCGCATACCGTTGTAATCGGGCGAGTTTATACTTTCAGATGCAACAGCAATTTTGCGGATTGGTCAATCCGTTCGCGAGATATGGCCGTTTGGATGTAAGAAACGCTTGAGAAACTCAAAATTTTCGCAGTTCTGATTCTCGAAACGAATAACCAGAACGGCCCAGTGGTAAAGTACGCATACCGTTGTAATCGGGCGAGTTTCTACTTTCAGATGCAACAGAAATTTTGCGGATTGGTCAATCCGTTCGCGAGATATCGCAGTTTGGAGGTTAGAAACGCTTGAGAAACTCAAAATTTTCGCAGTTCTGATGCTCGAAACGAATAACCAGAACGGCCTAGGGGAAAAGTTCGCATACCGTTGTAATCGGGCGAGTTTATACTTTCAGATGCAACAGCAATTTTGCGGATTGGTCAATCCGTTCGCGAGATATGGCCGTTTGGATGTAAGAAACGCTTGAGAAACTCAAAATTTTCGCAGTTCTGATTCTCGAAACGAATAACCAGAACGGCCCAGTGGTAAAGTACGCATACCGTTGTAATCGGGCGAGTTTCTACTTTCAGATGCAACAGAAATTTTGCGGATTGGTCAATCCGTTCGCGAGACATGGCAGTTTGCAGGTAAGAAATGCATGAGAAACTCAAAATTTTCGCAGTTCTGATGCTCGAAACGAATAACCAGAACGGCCTAGGGGAAAAGTACACATACCGTTGTAATCGGGCGAGTTTCTACATTCAGATTCAACAGAAATTTTGCGGATTGGTCAATCCGTTCGCGAGATATGGCAGTTTGGAGGTAAGAAATGCATGAGAAACTCAAAATTTTCGCAGTTCTGATGCTCGAAACGAATAACCAGAACGGCCTAGGGGAAAAGTACACATACCGTTGTAATCGGGCGAGTTTCTACATTCAGATGCAACAGAAATTTTGCGGATTGGTCAATCCGTTCGCGAGATATGGCAGTTTGGAGGTAAGAAACGTTTGAGGAACTCAAAATTTTCGCAGTTCTGATGCTCGAAACGAATAACTAGAACGGCCTAGGGGAAAAGTACGCATACCGTTGTAATCGGGCGAGTTTCTACTTTCAGATGCAATAGAAATTTTGCGGATTGGTCGATCCGTTCGCGAGATATGGCAGTTTGGAGGTAAGAAACGCTTGAGAAACTCAAAATTTTCGCAGTTCTGATGCTCGACAAGCATAACTAGAACGGCCTAGGGGAAAAGTACGCATACCGTTGTAATCGGGCGAGTTTCTACTTTCAGATGCAACAGAAATTTTGCGGATTGGTCAATCCGTTCGCGAGATATGGCAGTTTGGAGGTAAGAAACGCTTGAGAATCTTAAAATTTTCGCAGTTCTAATGCTCGGAACGAATAACCAGAACGGCCCAGTGGTAAAGTACGCATACCGTTGTAATCGGGCGAGTTTCTACTTTCAGATGCAACAGAAATTTTGCGGATTGGTCAATCCGTTCGCGAGACATGGCAGTTTGCATGTAAGAAACGCTTGAGAAACTCAAAATTTTCGCAGTTCTGATTCTCGAAACGAATAACCAGAACGGCCCAGTGGTAAAGTACGCATACCGTTGTAATCGGGCGAGTTCCTACTTTCAGATGCAACAAAAATTTTGCGGATTGGTCAATCCGTTCGCGAGATATGGCAGTTTGGAGGTAAGAAACGTTTGAGAAACTCAAAATTTTCGCAGTTCTGATGGTCGGAACGAATAACCAGAACGGCCTAGGGGCAAAGTACGCATACCGTTGTAATCGGGCGAGTTTGTCCTTTCTGATGCACCAGAAATTTTGCGGATCGGTCAATCCGTTCGCGAGATATGGCAGTTTGGAGGTAAGAAACGGATGAGAAACTCAAAATTTTCGCAGTTCTGATGCTCGAAACGAATAACTGAAACGGCCTAGGGGAAAAGTACACATACCGTTGTAATCGGGCGAGTTTCTACTTTCAGATGCAACAGAAATTTTGCGGATTGGTCGATCCGTTCGCGAGATATGGCAGTTTGGAGGTAAGTAACGCTTGAGAAACTCAAAATTTTCGCAGTTCTGATGCTCGACAAGCATAACTAGAACGGCCTAGGGGAAAAGTACGCATACCGTTGTAATCGGGCGAGTTTCTACTTTCAGATGCAACAGCAATTTTGCGGATTGGTCAATCCGTTCGCGAGATATGGCAGTTTGGAGGTAAGAAACGCTTGAGAAACTCAAAATTTTCGCAGCTCTGATGCTCGACAAGCATAACTAGAACGGCCTAGGGGAAAAGTACGCATACCGTTGTAATCGGGCGAGTTTCTACTTTCAGATGCAACAGAAATTTTGCGGATTGGTCTATCCGTTCGCGAGATATGGCAGTTTGGTGGTAAGAAATGCATGAGAAACTCAAAATTTTCGCAGTTCTGATGCTCGAAACGAATAACTAGAACGGCCTAGGGGAAAAGTACGCATACCGTTGTAATCGGGCGAGTTTCTACTTTCAAATGCAGCAGCAATTTTGCGGACTGGTCAATCCGTTCGCGAGATATGGCCGTTTGGATATAAGAAACGCTTGAGAAACTCAAAATTTTCGCAGCTCTGATGCTCGACAAGCATAACTAGAACGGCCTAGGGGAAAAGTACGCATACCGTTGTGATCGGGCTAGTTTCTACTTTCAGATGCAACAGCAATTTTGCGGATTGGTCAATCCGTTCGCGAGATATGGCCGTTTGGATGTAAGAAACGCTTGAGAAACTCCAAATTTTCGCAGTTCTGATGCTCGAAACGAATAACCAGAACGGCCTAGTGGTAAAGTACGCATACCGTTGTAATCGGGCGAGTTTCTACTTTCAGATGCAACAGAAATTTTGCGGATTGGTCAATCCGTTCGCGAGATATGGCAGTTTGGAGGTAAGAAACGCTTGAGAAACTCAAAATTTTCGCAGTTCTGATGCTCCAAACGAATAACCAGATCGGCCTAGGGGAAAAGTACGCATACCGTTGTAATCGGGCGAGTTTCTACTTTCAGATGCAGCAGAAATTTTGCGGATTGGTCAATCCGTTCGCGAGATATGGCAGTTTGGATGTAAGAAACGCTTGAGAAACTAAAAATTTTCGCAGTTTTGATGCTCGAAACGAATAACTAGAACGTCCTAGGGGAAAAGTACGCTTACCGTTGTAATCGGGCGAGTTTCTACTTTCAGATGCAACAGAAATTTTGCGGATTGGTCAATCCGTTCGCGAGACATGGCAGTTTGCATGTAAGAAATGCATGAGAAACTCAAAATTTTCGCAGTTCTGATGCTCGAAACGAATAACCAGAACGGCCTAGGGGAAAAGTACACATACCGTTGCAATTGGGCGAGTTTCTACTTTCAGATGCAACAGAAAGTTTGCGGATTGGTGTATCCGTTCGAGAGATATGGCAGTTTGGAGGCAAGAAACGCTTGAGCAACTCAAATTTTTCGCAGTTCTGATGCTCGAAACGAATAACAAGAACGGCCTACGGGAAAAGTACGCATACCGTTGTAATCGGGCGAGTTTCTACTTTCAGATGCAACAGAAATTTTGCGGATTGGTCAATCCGTTCGCGAGATATGGCAGTTTGGAGGTAAGAAACGCTTGAGAAACTCAAAATTTTCGCAGTTCTGATGCTCGACAAGCATAACTAGAACGGCCTAGGGGAAAAGTACGCATACCGTTGTAATCGGGCGAGTTTCTACTTTCAGATGCAACAGAAATTTTGCGGATTGGTCTATCCGTTCGCGAGATATGGCAGTTTGGAGGTAAGAAATGCATGAGAAACTCAAAATTTTCGCAGTTCTGATGCTCGAAACGAATAACTAGAACGGCCTAGGGGAAAAGTACGCATACCGTTGTGATCGGGCGAGTTTCTACTTTCAGATGCAACAGCAATTTTGCGGATTGGTCAATCCGTTCGCGAGATATGGCCGTTTGGATGTAAGAAACGCTTGAGAAACTAAAAATTTTCGCAGTTCTGATGCTCGAAACGAATAACCAGAACGGCCTAGTGGTAAAGTACGCATACCGTTGTAATCGGGCGAGTTTCTACTTTCAGATGCAACAGAAATTTTGCGGATTGGTCAATCCGTTCGCGAGATATGGCAGTTTGGAGGTAAGAAACGCTTGAGAAACTCAAAATTTTCGCAGTTCTGATGCTCGAAACGAATAACTAGAACGTCCTAGGGGAAAAGTACGCATACCGTTGTAATCGGGCGAGTTTCTACTTTCAGATGCAACAGAAATTTTGCGGATTGGTCAATCCGTTCGCGAGACATGGCAGTTTGCAGGTAAGAAATGCATGAGAAACTCAAAATTTTCGCAGTTCTGATGCTCGAAACGAATAACCAGAACGGCCTAGGGGAAAAGTACACATACCGTTGCAATTGGGCGAGTTTCTACTTTCAGATGCAACAGAAAGTTTGCGGATTGGTGTATCCGTTCGAGAGATATGGCAGTTTGGAGGTAAGAAACGCTTGAGCAACTCAAATTTTTCGCAGTTCTGATGCTCCAAACGAATAACCAGAACGGCCTAGGGGAAAAGTACACATACCGTTGTAATCGGGCGAGTTTCTACTTTCAGATGCAACAGAAATTTTGCGGATTGGTCAATCCGTTCGCGTGATATGGCAGTTTGGACGTAAGAAACGCTTGAGAAACTCAAAATTTTCGCAGTTCTGATGCTCGAAACGAATAACTAGAACCGCCTAGGGGAAAGGTTGGCATACCGTTGTAATCGGGCGAGTTTCTACTTTCAGATGCAACAGAAATTTTGTGGATTGGTCAATCCGTTCGCGAGATATGGCAGTTTGGACGTAAGAAACGCTTGAGAAACTAAAAATTTTCGCAGTTCTGATGCTCGAAAGGAATAACTAGAACGGCCTAGGTGAAAAGTACGCATACTGTTGTAACCGGGCGAGTTTCTACTTTCAGATGCAACAGAAATTTTGCGGATTGGTCAATCCGTTCGCGAGATATGGCAGTTTGGAGGTAAGAAACGCTTGAGAAACTCAAAATTTTCGCAGTTCTGATGCTCGAAACGAATAACCAGAACGGACTAGGGGAAAAGTACGCATACCGTTGTAATCGGGCGAGTTTCTACTTTCAGATGCAACAGAAATTTTGCGGATTGGTCAATCCGTTCGCGAGATATGGCAGTTTGGATGTAAGAAACGCTTGAGAAACTCAAAATTTTCGCAGTTCTGATGCTCCAAACGAATAACCAGAACGGCCTAGGGGAAAAGTACGCATACCGTTGTAATCGGGCGCGTTTCTACTTTCAGATGCAACAGAAATTTTGCGGATTGGTCAATCCGTTCGCGAGATATGGCAGTTTGGATGTAAGAAACGCTTGAGAAACTAAAAATTTTCGCAGTTCTGATGCTCGAAACGAATAACTAGAACGGCCTAGGGGAAAAGTACTCATACCGTTGTAATCGGGCGTGTTTCAACTTTCAGATGCAACAGAAATTTTGCGGATTGGTCTATCCGTTCGCGAGATATGGCAGTCTGGATATAGGAAACGCTTGAGAAACTCAAAATTTTCGCAGTTCTGATGCTCGACAAGCATAACTAGAACGGCCTAGGGGAAAAGTACACATACCGTTGCAATTGGGCGTGTGTATACTTTCAGATGCAACAGAAATTTTGTGGATTGGTGAATCCGTTCGCGAGATATGGCAGTTTGGAGGTAAGAAACGCTTGAGAAACTCAAAATTTTCGCAGTTCTGATGCTCGAAACGAATAACTAGAACGGCCTAGGGGAAAGGTTGGCATACCGTTGTAATCGGGCGAGTTTCTACTTTCAGATGCAACAGAAATTTTGCGGATTGGTCAATCCGTTCGCGAGATATGGCAGTTTGGAGGTAAGAAACGCTTGAGAAACTCAAAATTTTCGCAGTTCTGATGCTCGAAACGAATAACCAGAAGGGCCTAGGGGAAAAGTACGCATACCGTTGTAATCGGGCGAGTTTCTACTTTCAGATGCAACAGAAATTTTGCGGATTGGTCAATCCGTTCGCGAGATATGGCAGTTTGGAGGTAAGAAACGCTTGAGAAACTCAAAATTTTCGCAGTTCTGATGCTCGAAACGAATAACCAGAAGGGCCTAGGGGAAAAGTACACATACCGTTGCAATTGGGCGAGTTTCTACTTTCAGATGCAACAGAAAGTTTGCGGATTGGTCTATCCGTTCGAGAGATATGGCAGTTTGGAGGTAAGAAACGCTTGAGCACCTCAAATTTTTCGCAGTTCTGATGCTCGAAACGAATAACCAGAACGGCCTACGGGAAAAGTACGCATACCGTTGTAATCGGGCGAGTTTCTACTTTCAGATGCAACAGAAATTTTGCGGATTGGTCAATCCGTTCGCGAGATATGGCAGTTTGGACGTAAGAAACGCTTGAGAAACTCAAAATTTTCGCAGTTCTGATGCCCGAAACGAATAACTAGAACGGCCTAGGGGAAAGGTTGGCATACCGTTGTAATCGGGCGAGATTCTTCTTTCAGATGCAACAGAAATTTTGTGGATTGGTCAATCCGTTCGCGAGATGTGGCAGTTTGGAGGTAAGAAACGCTTGAGAAACTCAAAATTTTCGCAGTTCTGATGCTCCAAACGAATAACCAGATCGTCCTAGGGGAAAAGTACGCATACCGTTGTAATCGGGCGAGTTTCTACTTTCAGATGCAACAGAAATTTTGCGGATTGGTCTATCCGTTCGCGAGATATGGCAGTTTGGAGGTAAGAAATGCATGAGAAACTCAAAATTTTCGCAGTTCTGATGCTCGAGACGAATAACTAGAACGGCCTAGGGGAAAAGTACGCATACCGTTGTGATCGGGCGAGTTTCTACTTTCAGATGCAACAGCAATTTTGCGGATTGGTCAATCCGTTCGCGAGATATGGCCGTTTGGATGTAAGAAACGCTTGAGAAACTCAAAATTTTCGCAGTTCTGATGCTCGAAACGAATAACTAGAACGTCCTAGGGGAAAAGTACGCATACCGTTGTAATCGGGCGAGTTTCTACTTTCAGATGCAACAGAAATTTTGCGGATTGGTCAATCCGTTCGCGAGACATGGCAGTTTGCAGGTAAGAAATGCATGAGAAACTCAAAATTTTCGCTGTTCTGATGCTCGAAACGAATAACCAGAACGGCCTAGGGGAAAAGTACACATACCGTTGCAATTGGGCGAGTTTCTACTTTCAGATGCAACAGAAAGTTTGCGGATTGGTGTATCCGTTCGAGAGATATGGCAGTTTGGAGGTAAGAAACGCTTGAGCAACTCAAATTTTTCGCAGTTCTGATGCTCGAAACGAATAACCAGAACGGCCTACGGGAAAAGTACGCATACCGTTGTAATCGGGCGAGTTTCTACTTTCAGATGCAACAGAAATTTTGCGGATTGGTCAATCCGTTCGCGAGATATGGCAGTTTGGACGTAAGAAACGCTTGAGAAACTCAAAATTTTCGCAGTTCTGATGCCCGAAACGAATAACTAAAACGGCCTAGGGGAAAGGTTGGCATACCGTTGTAATCGGGCGAGATTCTTCTTTCAGATGCAACAGAAATTTTGTGGATTGGTCAATCCGTTCGCGAGATGTGGCAGTTTGGAGGTAAGAAACGCTTGAGAAACTCAAAATTTTCGCAGTTCTGATGCTCCAAACGAATAACCAGATCGGCCTAGGGGAAAAGTACGCATACCGTTGTGATCGGGCGAGTTTCTACTTTCAGATGCAACAGCAATTTTGCGGATTGGTCAATCCGTTCGCGAGATATGGCCGTTTGGATGTAAGAAACGCTTGAGAAACTCAAAATTTTCGCAGTTCTGATGCTCGAAACGAATAACCAGAACGGCCTAGTGGTAAAGTACGCATACCGTTGTAATCGGGCGAGTTTCTACTTTCAGATGCAACAGAAATTTTGCGGATTGGTCAATCCGTTCGCGAGATATGGCAGTTTGGAGGTAAGAAACGCTTGAGAAACTCAAAATTTTCGCAGTTCTGATACTCCAAACGAATAACCAGATCGGCCTAGGGGAAAAGTACGCATACCGTTGTAATCGGGCGAGTTTCTACTTTCAGATGCAGCAGAAATTTTGCGGATTGGTCAATCCGTTCGCGAGATATGGCAGTTTGGAGGTAAGAAACGCTTGAGAAACTAAAAATTTTCGCAGTTTTGATGCTCGAAACGAATAACTAGAACGTCCTAGGGGAAAAGTACGCATACCGTTGTAATCGGGCGAGTTTCTACTTTCAGATGCAACAGAAATTTTGCGGATTGGTCTATCCGTTCGCGAGACATGGCAGTTTGCAAGTAAGAAATGCATGAGAAACTCAAAATTTTCGCAGTTCTGATGCTCGAAACGAATAACCAGAACGGCCTAGGGGAAAAGTACACATACCGTTGCATTTGGGCGAGTTTCTACTTTCAGATGCAACAGAAAGTTTGCGGATTGGTGTATCCGTTCGAGAGATATGGCCGTTTGGATGTAAGAAACGCTTGAGAAACTAAAAATTTTCGCAGTTCTGATGCTCGAAACGAATAACCAGAACGGCCTAGTGGTAAAGTACGCATACCGTTGTAATCGGGCGAGTTTCTACTTTCAGATGCAGCAGAAATTTTGCGGATTGGTCAATCCGTTCGCGAGATATGGCAGTTTGGAGGTAAGAAACGCTTGAGAAACTAAAAATTTTCGCAGTTTTGATGCTCGAAACGAATAACTAGAACGTCCTAGGGGAAAAGTACGCATACCGTTGTAATCGGGCGAGTTTCTACTTTCAGATGCAACAGAAATTTTGCGGATTGGTCAATCCGTTCGCGAGACATGGCAGTTTGCAGGTAAGAAATGCATGAGAAACTCAAAATTTTCGCAGTTCTGATGCTCGAAACGAATAACCAGAACGGCCTAGGGGAAAAGTACACATACCGTTGCAATTGGGCGAGTTTCTACTTTCAGATGCAACAGAAAGTTTGCGGATTGGTGTATCCGTTCGAGAGATATGGCAGTTTGGAGGTAAGAAACGCTTGAGCAACTCAAATTTTTCGCAGTTCTGATGCTCGAAACGAATAACCAGAACGGCCTACGGGAAAAGTACGCATACCGTTGTAATCGGGCGAGTTTCTACTTTCAGATGCAACAGAAATTTTGCGGATTGGTCAATCCGTTCGCGTGATATGGCAGTTTGGACGTAAGAAACGCTTGAGAAACTCAAAATTTTCGCAGTTCTGATGCTCGAAACGAATAACTAGAACCGCCTAGGGGAAAGGTTGGCATACCGTTGTAATCGGGCGAGTTTCTACTTTCAGATGCAACAGAAATTTTGTGGATTGGTCAATCCGTTCGCGAGATATGGCAGTTTGGACGTAAGAAACGCTTGAGAAACTAAAAATTTTCGCAGTTCTGATGCTCGAAACGAATAACTAGAACGGCCTAGGTGAAAAGTACGCATACTGTTGTAACCGGGCGAGTTTCTACTTTCAGATGCAACAGAAATTTTGCGGATTGGTCAATCCGTTCGCGAGATATGGCAGTTTGGAGGTAAGAAACGCTTGAGAAACTCAAAATTTTCGCAGTTCTGATGCTCGAAACGAATAACCAGAACGGACTAGGGGAAAAGTACGCATACCGTTGTAATCGGGCGAGTTTCTACTTTCAGATGCAACAGAAATTTTGCGGATTGGTCAATCCGTTCGCGAGATATGGCAGTTTGGATGTAAGAAACGCTTGAGAAACTCAAAATTTTCGTAGTTCTGATGCTCCTAACGAATAACCAGAACGGCCTAGGGGAAAAGTACGCATACCGTTGTAATCGGGCGCGTTTCTACTTTCAGATGCAACAGAAATTTTGCGGACTGGTCAATCCGTTCGCGAGATATGGCAGTTTGGATGTAAGAAACGCTTGAGAAACTAAAAATTTTCGCAGTTCTGATGCTCGAAACGAATAACTCGAACGGCCTAGGGGAAAAGTACTCATACCGTTGTAATCGGGCGTGTTTCAACTTTCAGATGCAACAGAAATTTTGCGGATTGGTCTATCCGTTCGCGAGATATGGCAGTCTGGATATAGGAAACGCTTGAGAAACTCAAAATTTTCGCAGTTCTGATGCTCGACAAGCATAACTAGAACGGCCTAGGGGAAAAGTACACATACCGTTGCAATTGGGCGTGTGTATACTTTCAGATGCAACAGAAATTTTGTGGATTGGTGAATCCGTTCGCGAGATATGGCAGTTTGGAGGTAAGAAACGCTTGAGAAACTCAAAATTTTCGCAGTTCTGATGCCCGAAACGAATAACTAGAACGGCCTAGGGGAAAGGTTGGCATACCGTTGTAATCGGGCGAGATTCTACTTTCAGATGCAACAGAAATTTTGCGGATTGGTCTATCCGTTCGCGAGATATGGCAGTCTGGATATAGGAAACGCTTGAGAAACTCAAAATTTTCGCAGTTCTGATGCTCGACAAGCATAACTAGAACGGCCTAGGGGAAAAGTACACATACCGTTGCAATTGGGCGTGTGTATACTTTCAGATGCAACAGAAATTTTGTGGATTGGTGAATCCGTTCGCGAGATATGGCAGTTTGGAGGTAAGAAACGCTTGAGAAACTCAAAATTTTCGCAGTTCTGATGCTCGAAACGAATAACTAGAACGGCCTAGGGGAAAGGTTGGCATACCGTTGTAATCGGGCGAGTTTCTACTTTCAGATGCAACAGAAATTTTGCGGATTGGTCAATCCGTTCGCGAGATATGGCAGTTTGGAGGTAAGAAACGCTTGAGAAACTCAAAATTTTCGCAGTTCTGATGCTCGAAACGAATAACCAGAAGGGCCTAGGGGAAAAGTACGCATACCGTTGTAATCGGGCGAGTTTCTACTTTCAGATGCAACAGAAATTTTGCGGATTGGTCAATCCGTTCGCGAGATATGGCAGTTTGGAGGTAAGAAACGCTTGAGAAACTCAAAATTTTCGCAGTTCTGATGCTCGAAACGAATAACCAGAAGGGCCTAGGGGAAAAGTACACATACCGTTGCAATTGGGCGAGTTTCTACTTTCAGATGCAACAGAAAGTTTGCGGATTGGTCTATCCGTTCGAGAGATATGGCAGTTTGGAGGTAAGAAACGCTTGAGCACCTCAAATTTTTCGCAGTTCTGATGCTCGAAACGAATAACCAGAACGGCCTACGGGAAAAGTACGCATACCGTTGTAATCGGGCGAGTTTCTACTTTCAGATGCAACAGAAATTTTGCGGATTGGTCAATCCGTTCGCGAGATATGGCAGTTTGGACGTAAGAAACGCTTGAGAAACTCAAAATTTTCGCAGTTCTGATGCCCGAAACGAATAACTAGAACGGCCTAGGGGAAAGGTTGGCATACCGTTGTAATCGGGCGAGATTCTTCTTTCAGATGCAACAGAAATTTTGTGGATTGGTCAATCCGTTCGCGAGATGTGGCAGTTTGGAGGTAAGAAACGCTTGAGAAACTCAAAATTTTCGCAGTTCTGATGCTCCAAACGAATAACCAGATCGTCCTAGGGGAAAAGTACGCATACCGTTGTAATCGGGCGAGTTTCTACTTTCAGATGCAACAGAAATTTTGCGGATTGGTCTATCCGTTCGCGAGATATGGCAGTTTGGAGGTAAGAAATGCATGAGAAACTCAAAATTTTCGCAGTTCTGATGCTCGAGACGAATAACTAGAACGGCCTAGGGGAAAAGTACACATACCGTTGCAATTGGGCGTGTGTATACTTTCAGATGCAACAGAAATTTTGTGGATTGGTGAATCCGTTCGCGAGATATGGCAGTTTGGAGGTAAGAAACGCTTGAGAAACTCAAAATTTTCGCAGTTCTGATGCCCGAAACGAATAACTAGAACGGCCTAGGGGAAAGGTTGGCATACCGTTGTAATCGGGCGAGATTCTACTTTCAGATGCAACAGAAATTTTGCGGATTGGTCTATCCGTTCGCGAGATATGGCAGTCTGGATATAGGAAACGCTTGAGAAACTCAAAATTTTCGCAGTTCTGATGCTCGACAAGCATAACTAGAACGGCCTAGGGGAAAAGTACACATACCGTTGCAATTGGGCGTGTGTATACTTTCAGATGCAACAGAAATTTTGTGGATTGGTGAATCCGTTCGCGAGATATGGCAGTTTGGAGGTAAGAAACGCTTGAGAAACTCAAAATTTTCGCAGTTCTGATGCTCGAAACGAATAACTAGAACGGCCTAGGGGAAAGGTTGGCATACCGTTGTAATCGGGCGAGTTTCTACTTTCAGATGCAACAGAAATTTTGCGGATTGGTCAATCCGTTCGCGAGATATGGCAGTTTGGAGGTAAGAAACGCTTGAGAAACTCAAAATTTTCGCAGTTCTGATGCTCGAAACGAATAACCAGAAGGGCCTAGGGGAAAAGTACGCATACCGTTGTAATCGGGCGAGTTTCTACTTTCAGATGCAACAGAAATTTTGCGGATTGGTCAATCCGTTCGCGAGATATGGCAGTTTGGATGTAAGAAACGCTTGAGAAACTCAAAATTTTCGCAGTTCTGATGCTCCAAACGAATAACCAGAACGGCCTAGGGGAAAAGTACGCATACCGTTGTAATCGGGCGCGTTTCTACTTTCAGATGCAACAGAAATTTTGCGGATTGGTCAATCCGTTCGCGAGATATGGCAGTTTGGATGTAAGAAACGCTTGAGAAACTAAAAATTTTCGCAGTTCTGATGCTCGAAACGAATAACTAGAACGGCCTAGGGGAAAAGTACTCATACCGTTGTAATCGGGCGTGTTTCAACTTTCAGATGCAACAGAAATTTTGCGGATTGGTCTATCCGTTCGCGAGATATGGCAGTCTGGATATAGGAAACGCTTGAGAAACTCAAAATTTTCGCAGTTCTGATGCTCGACAAGCATAACTAGAACGGCCTAGGGGAAAAGTACACATACCGTTGCAATTGGGCGTGTGTATACTTTCAGATGCAACAGAAATTTTGTGGATTGGTGAATCCGTTCGCGAGATATGGCAGTTTGGAGGTAAGAAACGCTTGAGAAACTCAAAATTTTCGCAGTTCTGATGCTCGAAACGAATAACTAGAACGGCCTAGGGGAAAGGTTGGCATACCGTTGTAATCGGGCGAGTTTCTACTTTCAGATGCAACAGAAATTTTGCGGATTGGTCAATCCGTTCGCGAGATATGGCAGTTTGGAGGTAAGAAACGCTTGAGAAACTCAAAATTTTCGCAGTTCTGATGCTCGAAACGAATAACCAGAAGGGCCTAGGGGAAAAGTACGCATACCGTTGTAATCGGGCGAGTTTCTACTTTCAGATGCAACAGAAATTTTGCGGATTGGTCAATCCGTTCGCGAGATATGGCAGTTTGGAGGTAAGAAACGCTTGAGAAACTCAAAATTTTCGCAGTTCTGATGCTCGAAACGAATAACCAGAAGGGCCTAGGGGAAAAGTACACATACCGTTGCAATTGGGCGAGTTTCTACTTTCAGATGCAACAGAAAGTTTGCGGATTGGTCTATCCGTTCGAGAGATATGGCAGTTTGGAGGTAAGAAACGCTTGAGCACCTCAAATTTTTCGCAGTTCTGATGCTCGAAACGAATAACCAGAACGGCCTACGGGAAAAGTACGCATACCGTTGTAATCGGGCGAGTTTCTACTTTCAGATGCAACAGAAATTTTGCGGATTGGTCAATCCGTTCGCGAGATATGGCAGTTTGGACGTAAGAAACGCTTGAGAAACTCAAAATTTTCGCAGTTCTGATGCCCGAAACGAATAACTAGAACGGCCTAGGGGAAAGGTTGGCATACCGTTGTAATCGGGCGAGATTCTTCTTTCAGATGCAACAGAAATTTTGTGGATTGGTCAATCCGTTCGCGAGATGTGGCAGTTTGGAGGTAAGAAACGCTTGAGAAACTCAAAATTTTCGCAGTTCTGATGCTCCAAACGAATAACCAGATCGTCCTAGGGGAAAAGTACGCATACCGTTGTAATCGGGCGAGTTTCTACTTTCAGATGCAACAGAAATTTTGCGGATTGGTCTATCCGTTCGCGAGATATGGCAGTTTGGAGGTAAGAAATGCATGAGAAACTCAAAATTTTCGCAGTTCTGATGCTCGAGACGAATAACTAGAACGGCCTAGGGGAAAAGTACGCATACCGTTGTGATCGGGCGAGTTTCTACTTTCAGATGCAACAGCAATTTTGCGGATTGGTCAATCCGTTCGCGAGATATGGCCGTTTGGATGTAAGAAACGCTTGAGAAACTCAAAATTTTCGCAGTTCTGATGCTCGAAACGAATAACTAGAACGTCCTAGGGGAAAAGTACGCATACCGTTGTAATCGGGCGAGTTTCTACTTTCAGATGCAACAGAAATTTTGCGGATTGGTCAATCCGTTCGCGAGACATGGCAGTTTGCAGGTAAGAAATGCATGAGAAACTCAAAATTTTCGCTGTTCTGATGCTCGAAACGAATAACCAGAACGGCCTAGGGGAAAAGTACACATACCGTTGCAATTGGGCGAGTTTCTACTTTCAGATGCAACAGAAAGTTTGCGGATTGGTGTATCCGTTCGAGAGATATGGCAGTTTGGAGGTAAGAAACGCTTGAGCAACTCAAATTTTTCGCAGTTCTGATGCTCGAAACGAATAACCAGAACGGCCTACGGGAAAAGTACGCATACCGTTGTAATCGGGCGAGTTTCTACTTTCAGATGCAACAGAAATTTTGCGGATTGGTCAATCCGTTCGCGAGATATGGCAGTTTGGACGTAAGAAACGCTTGAGAAACTCAAAATTTTCGCAGTTCTGATGCCCGAAACGAATAACTAAAACGGCCTAGGGGAAAGGTTGGCATACCGTTGTAATCGGGCGAGATTCTTCTTTCAGATGCAACAGAAATTTTGTGGATTGGTCAATCCGTTCGCGAGATGTGGCAGTTTGGAGGTAAGAAACGCTTGAGAAACTCAAAATTTTCGCAGTTCTGATGCTCCAAACGAATAACCAGAACGGCCTAGGGGAAAAGTACACATACCGTTGCATTTGGGCGAGTTTCTACTTTCAGATGCAACAGAAAGTTTGCGGATTGGTGTATCCGTTCGAGAGATATGGCCGTTTGGATGTAAGAAACGCTTGAGAAACTAAAAATTTTCGCAGTTCTGATGCTCGAAACGAATAACCAGAACGGCCTAGTGGTAAAGTACGCATACCGTTGTAATCGGGCGAGTTTCTACTTTCAGATGCAGCAGAAATTTTGCGGATTGGTCAATCCGTTCGCGAGATATGGCAGTTTGGAGGTAAGAAACGCTTGAGAAACTAAAAATTTTCGCAGTTTTGATGCTCGAAACGAATAACTAGAACGTCCTAGGGGAAAAGTACGCATACCGTTGTAATCGGGCGAGTTTCTACTTTCAGATGCAACAGAAATTTTGCGGATTGGTCAATCCGTTCGCGAGACATGGCAGTTTGCAGGTAAGAAATGCATGAGAAACTCAAAATTTTCGCAGTTCTGATGCTCGAAACGAATAACCAGAACGGCCTAGGGGAAAAGTACACATACCGTTGCAATTGGGCGAGTTTCTACTTTCAGATGCAACAGAAAGTTTGCGGATTGGTGTATCCGTTCGAGAGATATGGCAGTTTGGAGGTAAGAAACGCTTGAGCAACTCAAATTTTTCGCAGTTCTGATGCTCGAAACGAATAACCAGAACGGCCTACGGGAAAAGTACGCATACCGTTGTAATCGGGCGAGTTTCTACTTTCAGATGCAACAGAAATTTTGCGGATTGGTCAATCCGTTCGCGTGATATGGCAGTTTGGACGTAAGAAACGCTTGAGAAACTCAAAATTTTCGCAGTTCTGATGCTCGAAACGAATAACTAGAACCGCCTAGGGGAAAGGTTGGCATACCGTTGTAATCGGGCGAGTTTCTACTTTCAGATGCAACAGAAATTTTGTGGATTGGTCAATCCGTTCGCGAGATATGGCAGTTTGGACGTAAGAAACGCTTGAGAAACTAAAAATTTTCGCAGTTCTGATGCTCGAAACGAATAACTAGAACGGCCTAGGTGAAAAGTACGCATACTGTTGTAACCGGGCGAGTTTCTACTTTCAGATGCAACAGAAATTTTGCGGATTGGTCAATCCGTTCGCGAGATATGGCAGTTTGGAGGTAAGAAACGCTTGAGAAACTCAAAATTTTCGCAGTTCTGATGCTCGAAACGAATAACTAGAACGGACTAGGGGAAAAGTACGCATACCGTTGTAATCGGGCGAGTTTCTACTTTCAGATGCAACAGAAATTTTGCGGATTGGTCAATCCGTTCGCGAGATATGGCAGTTTGGATGTAAGAAACGCTTGAGAAACTCAAAATTTTCGTAGTTCTGATGCTCCTAACGAATAACCAGAACGGCCTAGGGGAAAAGTACGCATACCGTTGTAATCGGGCGCGTTTCTACTTTCAGATGCAACAGAAATTTTGCGGACTGGTCAATCCGTTCGCGAGATATGGCAGTTTGGATGTAAGAAACGCTTGAGAAACTAAAAATTTTCGCAGTTCTGATGCTCGAAACGAATAACTCGAACGGCCTAGGGGAAAAGTACTCATACCGTTGTAATCGGGCGTGTTTCAACTTTCAGATGCAACAGAAATTTTGCGGATTGGTCTATCCGTTCGCGAGATATGGCAGTCTGGATATAGGAAACGCTTGAGAAACTCAAAATTTTCGCAGTTCTGATGCTCGACAAGCATAACTAGAACGGCCTAGGGGAAAAGTACACATACCGTTGCAATTGGGCGTGTGTATACTTTCAGATGCAACAGAAATTTTGTGGATTGGTGAATCCGTTCGCGAGATATGGCAGTTTGGAGGTAAGAAACGCTTGAGAAACTCAAAATTTTCGCAGTTCTGATGCCCGAAACGAATAACTAGAACGGCCTAGGGGAAAGGTTGGCATACCGTTGTAATCGGGCGAGATTCTACTTTCAGATGCAACAGAAATTTTGCGGATTGGTCTATCCGTTCGCGAGATATGGCAGTCTGGATATAGGAAACGCTTGAGAAACTCAAAATTTTCGCAGTTCTGATGCTCGACAAGCATAACTAGAACGGCCTAGGGGAAAAGTACACATACCGTTGCAATTGGGCGTGTGTATACTTTCAGATGCAACAGAAATTTTGTGGATTGGTGAATCCGTTCGCGAGATATGGCAGTTTGGAGGTAAGAAACGCTTGAGAAACTCAAAATTTTCGCAGTTCTGATGCTCGAAACGAATAACTAGAACGGCCTAGGGGAAAGGTTGGCATACCGTTGTAATCGGGCGAGTTTCTACTTTCAGATGCAACAGAAATTTTGCGGATTGGTCAATCCGTTCGCGAGATATGGCAGTTTGGAGGTAAGAAACGCTTGAGAAACTCAAAATTTTCGCAGTTCTGATGCTCGAAACGAATAACCAGAAGGGCCTAGGGGAAAAGTACGCATACCGTTGTAATCGGGCGAGTTTCTACTTTCAGATGCAACAGAAATTTTGCGGATTGGTCAATCCGTTCGCGAGATATGGCAGTTTGGAGGTAAGAAACGCTTGAGAAACTCAAAATTTTCGCAGTTCTGATGCTCGAAACGAATAACCAGAAGGGCCTAGGGGAAAAGTACACATACCGTTGCAATTGGGCGAGTTTCTACTTTCAGATGCAACAGAAAGTTTGCGGATTGGTCTATCCGTTCGAGAGATATGGCAGTTTGGAGGTAAGAAACGCTTGAGCACCTCAAATTTTTCGCAGTTCTGATGCTCGAAACGAATAACCAGAACGGCCTACGGGAAAAGTACGCATACCGTTGTAATCGGGCGAGTTTCTACTTTCAGATGCAACAGAAATTTTGCGGATTGGTCAATCCGTTCGCGAGATATGGCAGTTTGGACGTAAGAAACGCTTGAGAAACTCAAAATTTTCGCAGTTCTGATGCCCGAAACGAATAACTAGAACGGCCTAGGGGAAAGGTTGGCATACCGTTGTAATCGGGCGAGATTCTTCTTTCAGATGCAACAGAAATTTTGTGGATTGGTCAATCCGTTCGCGAGATGTGGCAGTTTGGAGGTAAGAAACGCTTGAGAAACTCAAAATTTTCGCAGTTCTGATGCTCCAAACGAATAACCAGATCGTCCTAGGGGAAAAGTACGCATACCGTTGTAATCGGGCGAGTTTCTACTTTCAGATGCAACAGAAATTTTGCGGATTGGTCTATCCGTTCGCGAGATATGGCAGTTTGGAGGTAAGAAATGCATGAGAAACTCAAAATTTTCGCAGTTCTGATGCTCGAGACGAATAACTAGAACGGCCTAGGGGAAAAGTACACATACCGTTGCAATTGGGCGTGTGTATACTTTCAGATGCAACAGAAATTTTGTGGATTGGTGAATCCGTTCGCGAGATATGGCAGTTTGGAGGTAAGAAACGCTTGAGAAACTCAAAATTTTCGCAGTTCTGATGCCCGAAACGAATAACTAGAACGGCCTAGGGGAAAGGTTGGCATACCGTTGTAATCGGGCGAGATTCTACTTTCAGATGCAACAGAAATTTTGCGGATTGGTCTATCCGTTCGCGAGATATGGCAGTCTGGATATAGGAAACGCTTGAGAAACTCAAAATTTTCGCAGTTCTGATGCTCGACAAGCATAACTAGAACGGCCTAGGGGAAAAGTACACATACCGTTGCAATTGGGCGTGTGTATACTTTCAGATGCAACAGAAATTTTGTGGATTGGTGAATCCGTTCGCGAGATATGGCAGTTTGGAGGTAAGAAACGCTTGAGAAACTCAAAATTTTCGCAGTTCTGATGCTCGAAACGAATAACTAGAACGGCCTAGGGGAAAGGTTGGCATACCGTTGTAATCGGGCGAGTTTCTACTTTCAGATGCAACAGAAATTTTGCGGATTGGTCAATCCGTTCGCGAGATATGGCAGTTTGGAGGTAAGAAACGCTTGAGAAACTCAAAATTTTCGCAGTTCTGATGCTCGAAACGAATAACCAGAAGGGCCTAGGGGAAAAGTACGCATACCGTTGTAATCGGGCGAGTTTCTACTTTCAGATGCAACAGAAATTTTGCGGATTGGTCAATCCGTTCGCGAGATATGGCAGTTTGGAGGTAAGAAACGCTTGAGAAACTCAAAATTTTCGCAGTTCTGATGCTCGAAACGAATAACCAGAAGGGCCTAGGGGAAAAGTACACATACCGTTGCAATTGGGCGAGTTTCTACTTTCAGATGCAACAGAAAGTTTGCGGATTGGTCTATCCGTTCGAGAGATATGGCAGTTTGGAGGTAAGAAACGCTTGAGCACCTCAAATTTTTCGCAGTTCTGATGCTCGAAACGAATAACCAGAACGGCCTACGGGAAAAGTACGCATACCGTTGTAATCGGGCGTGTTTCTACTTTCAGATGCAACAGAAATTTTGCGGATTGGTCAATCCGTTCGCGAGATATGGCAGTTTGGACGTAAGAAACGCTTGAGAAACTCAAAATTTTCGCAGTTCTGATGCCCGAAACGAATAACTAGAACGGCCTAGGGGAAAGGTTGGCATACCGTTGTAATCGGGCGAGATTCTTCTTTCAGATGCAACAGAAATTTTGTGGATTGGTCAATCCGTTCGCGAGATGTGGCAGTTTGGAGGTAAGAAACGCTTGAGAAACTCAAAATTTTCGCAGTTCTGATGCTCCAAACGAATAACCAGATCGTCCTAGGGGAAAAGTACGCATACCGTTGTAATCGGGCGAGTTTCTACTTTCAGATGCAACAGAAATTTTGCGGATTGGTCTATCCGTTCGCGAGATATGGCAGTTTGGAGGTAAGAAATGCATGAGAAACTCAAAATTTTCGCAGTTCTGATGCTCGAGACGAATAACTAGAACGGCCTAGGGGAAAAGTACGCATACCGTTGTGATCGGGCGAGTTTCTACTTTCAGATGCAACAGCAATTTTGCGGATTGGTCAATCCGTTCGCGAGATATGGCCGTTTGGATGTAAGAAACGCTTGAGAAACTCAAAATTTTCGCAGTTCTGATGCTCGAAACGAATAACTAGAACGTCCTAGGGGAAAAGTACGCATACCGTTGTAATCGGGCGAGTTTCTACTTTCAGATGCAACAGAAATTTTGCGGATTGGTCAATCCGTTCGCGAGACATGGCAGTTTGCAGGTAAGAAATGCATGAGAAACTCAAAATTTTCGCTGTTCTGATGCTCGAAACGAATAACCAGAACGGCCTAGGGGAAAAGTACACATACCGTTGCAATTGGGCGAGTTTCTACTTTCAGATGCAACAGAAAGTTTGCGGATTGGTGTATCCGTTCGAGAGATATGGCAGTTTGGAGGTAAGAAACGCTTGAGCAACTCAAATTTTTCGCAGTTCTGATGCTCGAAACGAATAACCAGAACGGCCTACGGGAAAAGTACGCATACCGTTGTAATCGGGCGAGTTTCTACTTTCAGATGCAACAGAAATTTTGCGGATTGGTCTATCCGTTCGCGAGATATGGCAGTTTGGAGGTAAGAAATGCATGAGAAACTCAAAATTTTCGCAGTTCTGATGCTCGAGACGAATAACTAGAACGGCCTAGGGGAAAAGTACGCATACCGTTGTGATCGGGCGAGTTTCTACTTTCAGATGCAACAGCAATTTTGCGGATTGGTCAATCCGTTCGCGAGATATGGCCGTTTGGATGTAAGAAACGCTTGAGAAACTCAAAATTTTCGCAGTTCTGATGCTCGAAACGAATAACTAGAACGTCCTAGGGGAAAAGTACGCATACCGTTGTAATCGGGCGAGTTTCTACTTTCAGATGCAACAGAAATTTTGCGGATTGGTCAATCCGTTCGCGAGACATGGCAGTTTGCAGGTAAGAAATGCATGAGAAACTCAAAATTTTCGCTGTTCTGATGCTCGAAACGAATAACCAGAACGGCCTAGGGGAAAAGTACACATACCGTTGCAATTGGGCGAGTTTCTACTTTCAGATGCAACAGAAAGTTTGCGGATTGGTGTATCCGTTCGAGAGATATGGCAGTTTGGAGGTAAGAAACGCTTGAGCAACTCAAATTTTTCGCAGTTCTGATGCTCGAAACGAATAACCAGAACGGCCTACGGGAAAAGTACGCATACCGTTGTAATCGGGCGAGTTTCTACTTTCAGATGCAACAGAAATTTTGCGGATTGGTCAATCCGTTCGCGAGATATGGCAGTTTGGACGTAAGAAACGCTTGAGAAACTCAAAATTTTCGCAGTTCTGATGCCCGAAACGAATAACTAGAACGGCCTAGGGGAAAGGTTGGCATACCGTTGTAATCGGGCGAGATTCTTCTTTCAGATGCAACAGAAATTTTGTGGATTGGTCAATCCGTTCGCGAGATGTGGCAGTTTGGAGGTAAGAAACGCTTGAGAAACTCAAAATTTTCGCAGTTCTGATGCTCCAAACGAATAACCAGATCGGCCTAGGGGAAAAGTACGCATACCGTTGTAATCGGGCGAGTTTCTACTTTCAGATGCAACAGAAATTTTGCGGATTGGTCTATCCGTTCGCGAGATATGGCAGTTTGGAGGTAAGAAATGCATGAGAAACTCAAAATTTTCGCAGTTCTGATGCTCGAAACGAATAACTAGAACGGCCTAGGGGAAAAGTACGCATACCGTTGTGATCGGGCGAGTTTCTACTTTCAGATGCAACAGCAATTTTGCGGATTGGTCAATCCGTTCGCGAGATATGGCCGTTTGGATGTAAGAAACGCTTGAGAAACTCAAAATTTTCGCAGTTCTGATGCTCGAAACGAATAACCAGAACGGCCTAGTGGTAAAGTACGCATACCGTTGTAATCGGGCGAGTTTCTACTTTCAGATGCAACAGAAATTTTGCGGATTGGTCAATCCGTTCGCGAGATATGGCAGTTTGGAGGTAAGAAACGCTTGAGAAACTCAAAATTTTCGCAGTTCTGATACTCCAAACGAATAACCAGATCGGCCTAGGGGAAAAGTACGCATACCGTTGTAATCGGGCGAGTTTCTACTTTCAGATGCAGCAGAAATTTTGCGGATTGGTCAATCCGTTCGCGAGATATGGCAGTTTGGAGGTAAGAAACGCTTGAGAAACTAAAAATTTTCGCAGTTTTGATGCTCGAAACGAATAACTAGAACGTCCTAGGGGAAAAGTACGCATACCGTTGTAATCGGGCGAGTTTCTACTTTCAGATGCAACAGAAATTTTGCGGATTGGTCTATCCGTTCGCGAGACATGGCAGTTTGCAAGTAAGAAATGCATGAGAAACTCAAAATTTTCGCAGTTCTGATGCTCGAAACGAATAACCAGAACGGCCTAGGGGAAAAGTACACATACCGTTGCATTTGGGCGAGTTTCTACTTTCAGATGCAACAGAAAGTTTGCGGATTGGTGTATCCGTTCGAGAGATATGGCAGTTTGGAGGTAAGAAACGCTTGAGCAACTCAAATTTTTCGCAGTTCTGATGCTCGAAACGAATAACCAGAACGGCCTACGGGAAAAGTACGCATACCGTTGTAATCGGGCGAGTTTCTACTTTCAGATGCAACAGAAATTTTGCGGATTGGTCTATCCGTTCGCGAGATATGGCAGTTTGGAGGTAAGAAATGCATGAGAAACTCAAAATTTTCGCAGTTCTGATGCTCGAAACGAATAACTAGAACGGCCTAGGGGAAAAGTACGCATACCGTTGTGATCGGGCGAGTTTCTACTTTCAGATGCAACAGCAATTTTGCGGATTGGTCAATCCGTTCGCGAGATATGGCCGTTTGGATGTAAGAAACGCTTGAGAAACTAAAAATTTTCGCAGTTCTGATGCTCGAAACGAATAACCAGAACGGCCTAGTGGTAAAGTACGCATACCGTTGTAATCGGGCGAGTTTCTACTTTCAGATGCAGCAGAAATTTTGCGGATTGGTCAATCCGTTCGCGAGATATGGCAGTTTGGAGGTAAGAAACGCTTGAGAAACTAAAAATTTTCGCAGTTTTGATGCTCGAAACGAATAACTAGAACGTCCCAGGGGAAAAGTACGCATACCGTTGTAATCGGGCGAGTTTCTACTTTCAGATGCAACAGAAATTTTGCGGATTGGTCAATCCGTTCGCGAGACATGGCAGTTTGCAGGTAAGAAATGCATGAGAAACTCAAAATTTTCGCAGTTCTGATGCTCGAAACGAATAACCAGAACGGCCTAGGGGAAAAGTACACATACCGTTGCAATTGGGCGAGTTTCTACTTTCAGATGCAACAGAAAGTTTGCGGATTGGTGTATCCGTTCGAGAGATATGGCAGTTTGGAGGTAAGAAACGCTTGAGCAACTCAAATTTTTCGCAGTTCTGATGCTCGAAACGAATAACCAGAACGGCCTACGGGAAAAGTACGCATACCGTTGTAATCGGGCGAGTTTCTACTTTCAGATGCAACAGAAATTTTGCGGATTGGTCAATCCGTTCGCGTGATATGGCAGTTTGGACGTAAGAAACGCTTGAGAAACTCAAAATTTTCGCAGTTCTGATGCTCGAAACGAATAACTAGAACCGCCTAGGGGAAAGGTTGGCATACCGTTGTAATCGGGCGAGTTTCTACTTTCAGATGCAACAGAAATTTTGTGGATTGGTCAATCCGTTCGCGAGATATGGCAGTTTGGACGTAAGAAACGCTTGAGAAACTAAAAATTTTCGCAGTTCTGATGCTCGAAACGAATAACCAGAACGGCCTACGGGAAAAGTACGCATACCGTTGTAATCGGGCGAGTTTCTACTTTCAGATGCAACAGAAATTTTGCGGATTGGTCAATCCGTTCGCGAGATATGGCAGTTTGGAGGTAAGAAACGCTTGAGAAACTCAAAATTTTCGCAGTTCTGATGCTCGAAACGAATAACCAGAAGGGCCTAGGGGAAAAGTACGCATACCGTTGTAATCGGGCGAGTTTCTACTTTCAGATGCAACAGAAATTTTGCGGATTGGTCAATCCGTTCGCGAGATATGGCAGTTTGGAGGTAAGAAACGCTTGAGAAACTCAAAATTTTCGCAGTTCTGATGCTCGAAACGAATAACCAGAAGGGCCTAGGGGAAAAGTACACATACCGTTGCAATTGGGCGAGTTTCTACTTTCAGATGCAACAGAAAGTTTGCGGATTGGTCTATCCGTTCGAGAGATATGGCAGTTTGGAGGTAAGAAACGCTTGAGCACCTCAAATTTTTCGCAGTTCTGATGCTCGAAACGAATAACCAGAACGGCCTACGGGAAAAGTACGCATACCGTTGTAATCGGGCGAGTTTCTACTTTCAGATGCAACAGAAATTTTGCGGATTGGTCAATCCGTTCGCGAGATATGGCAGTTTGGACGTAAGAAACGCTTGAGAAACTCAAAATTTTCGCAGTTCTGATGCCCGAAACGAATAACTAGAACGGCCTAGGGGAAAGGTTGGCATACCGTTGTAATCGGGCGAGATTCTTCTTTCAGATGCAACAGAAATTTTGTGGATTGGTCAATCCGTTCGCGAGATGTGGCAGTTTGGAGGTAAGAAACGCTTGAGAAACTCAAAATTTTCGCAGTTCTGATGCTCCAAACGAATAACCAGATCGTCCTAGGGGAAAAGTACGCATACCGTTGTAATCGGGCGAGTTTCTACTTTCAGATGCAACAGAAATTTTGCGGATTGGTCTATCCGTTCGCGAGATATGGCAGTTTGGAGGTAAGAAATGCATGAGAAACTCAAAATTTTCGCAGTTCTGATGCTCGAGACGAATAACTAGAACGGCCTAGGGGAAAAGTACACATACCGTTGCAATTGGGCGTGTGTATACTTTCAGATGCAACAGAAATTTTGTGGATTGGTGAATCCGTTCGCGAGATATGGCAGTTTGGAGGTAAGAAACGCTTGAGAAACTCAAAATTTTCGCAGTTCTGATGCCCGAAACGAATAACTAGAACGGCCTAGGGGAAAGGTTGGCATACCGTTGTAATCGGGCGAGATTCTACTTTCAGATGCAACAGAAATTTTGCGGATTGGTCTATCCGTTCGCGAGATATGGCAGTCTGGATATAGGAAACGCTTGAGAAACTCAAAATTTTCGCAGTTCTGATGCTCGACAAGCATAACTAGAACGGCCTAGGGGAAAAGTACACATACCGTTGCAATTGGGCGTGTGTATACTTTCAGATGCAACAGAAATTTTGTGGATTGGTGAATCCGTTCGCGAGATATGGCAGTTTGGAGGTAAGAAACGCTTGAGAAACTCAAAATTTTCGCAGTTCTGATGCTCGAAACGAATAACTAGAACGGCCTAGGGGAAAGGTTGGCATACCGTTGTAATCGGGCGAGTTTCTACTTTCAGATGCAACAGAAATTTTGCGGATTGGTCAATCCGTTCGCGAGATATGGCAGTTTGGAGGTAAGAAACGCTTGAGAAACTCAAAATTTTCGCAGTTCTGATGCTCGAAACGAATAACCAGAAGGGCCTAGGGGAAAAGTACGCATACCGTTGTAATCGGGCGAGTTTCTACTTTCAGATGCAACAGAAATTTTGCGGATTGGTCAATCCGTTCGCGAGATATGGCAGTTTGGAGGTAAGAAACGCTTGAGAAACTCAAAATTTTCGCAGTTCTGATGCTCGAAACGAATAACCAGAAGGGCCTAGGGGAAAAGTACACATACCGTTGCAATTGGGCGAGTTTCTACTTTCAGATGCAACAGAAAGTTTGCGGATTGGTCTATCCGTTCGAGAGATATGGCAGTTTGGAGGTAAGAAACGCTTGAGCACCTCAAATTTTTCGCAGTTCTGATGCTCGAAACGAATAACCAGAACGGCCTACGGGAAAAGTACGCATACCGTTGTAATCGGGCGTGTTTCTACTTTCAGATGCAACAGAAATTTTGCGGATTGGTCAATCCGTTCGCGAGATATGGCAGTTTGGACGTAAGAAACGCTTGAGAAACTCAAAATTTTCGCAGTTCTGATGCCCGAAACGAATAACTAGAACGGCCTAGGGGAAAGGTTGGCATACCGTTGTAATCGGGCGAGATTCTTCTTTCAGATGCAACAGAAATTTTGTGGATTGGTCAATCCGTTCGCGAGATGTGGCAGTTTGGAGGTAAGAAACGCTTGAGAAACTCAAAATTTTCGCAGTTCTGATGCTCCAAACGAATAACCAGATCGTCCTAGGGGAAAAGTACGCATACCGTTGTAATCGGGCGAGTTTCTACTTTCAGATGCAACAGAAATTTTGCGGATTGGTCTATCCGTTCGCGAGATATGGCAGTTTGGAGGTAAGAAATGCATGAGAAACTCAAAATTTTCGCAGTTCTGATGCTCGAGACGAATAACTAGAACGGCCTAGGGGAAAAGTACGCATACCGTTGTGATCGGGCGAGTTTCTACTTTCAGATGCAACAGCAATTTTGCGGATTGGTCAATCCGTTCGCGAGATATGGCCGTTTGGATGTAAGAAACGCTTGAGAAACTCAAAATTTTCGCAGTTCTGATGCTCGAAACGAATAACTAGAACGTCCTAGGGGAAAAGTACGCATACCGTTGTAATCGGGCGAGTTTCTACTTTCAGATGCAACAGAAATTTTGCGGATTGGTCAATCCGTTCGCGAGACATGGCAGTTTGCAGGTAAGAAATGCATGAGAAACTCAAAATTTTCGCTGTTCTGATGCTCGAAACGAATAACCAGAACGGCCTAGGGGAAAAGTACACATACCGTTGCAATTGGGCGAGTTTCTACTTTCAGATGCAACAGAAAGTTTGCGGATTGGTGTATCCGTTCGAGAGATATGGCAGTTTGGAGGTAAGAAACGCTTGAGCAACTCAAATTTTTCGCAGTTCTGATGCTCGAAACGAATAACCAGAACGGCCTACGGGAAAAGTACGCATACCGTTGTAATCGGGCGAGTTTCTACTTTCAGATGCAACAGAAATTTTGCGGATTGGTCTATCCGTTCGCGAGATATGGCAGTTTGGAGGTAAGAAATGCATGAGAAACTCAAAATTTTCGCAGTTCTGATGCTCGAGACGAATAACTAGAACGGCCTAGGGGAAAAGTACGCATACCGTTGTGATCGGGCGAGTTTCTACTTTCAGATGCAACAGCAATTTTGCGGATTGGTCAATCCGTTCGCGAGATATGGCCGTTTGGATGTAAGAAACGCTTGAGAAACTCAAAATTTTCGCAGTTCTGATGCTCGAAACGAATAACTAGAACGTCCTAGGGGAAAAGTACGCATACCGTTGTAATCGGGCGAGTTTCTACTTTCAGATGCAACAGAAATTTTGCGGATTGGTCAATCCGTTCGCGAGACATGGCAGTTTGCAGGTAAGAAATGCATGAGAAACTCAAAATTTTCGCTGTTCTGATGCTCGAAACGAATAACCAGAACGGCCTAGGGGAAAAGTACACATACCGTTGCAATTGGGCGAGTTTCTACTTTCAGATGCAACAGAAAGTTTGCGGATTGGTGTATCCGTTCGAGAGATATGGCAGTTTGGAGGTAAGAAACGCTTGAGCAACTCAAATTTTTCGCAGTTCTGATGCTCGAAACGAATAACCAGAACGGCCTACGGGAAAAGTACGCATACCGTTGTAATCGGGCGAGTTTCTACTTTCAGATGCAACAGAAATTTTGCGGATTGGTCAATCCGTTCGCGAGATATGGCAGTTTGGACGTAAGAAACGCTTGAGAAACTCAAAATTTTCGCAGTTCTGATGCCCGAAACGAATAACTAGAACGGCCTAGGGGAAAGGTTGGCATACCGTTGTAATCGGGCGAGATTCTTCTTTCAGATGCAACAGAAATTTTGTGGATTGGTCAATCCGTTCGCGAGATGTGGCAGTTTGGAGGTAAGAAACGCTTGAGAAACTCAAAATTTTCGCAGTTCTGATGCTCCAAACGAATAACCAGATCGGCCTAGGGGAAAAGTACGCATACCGTTGTAATCGGGCGAGTTTCTACTTTCAGATGCAACAGAAATTTTGCGGATTGGTCTATCCGTTCGCGAGATATGGCAGTTTGGAGGTAAGAAATGCATGAGAAACTCAAAATTTTCGCAGTTCTGATGCTCGAAACGAATAACTAGAACGGCCTAGGGGAAAAGTACGCATACCGTTGTGATCGGGCGAGTTTCTACTTTCAGATGCAACAGCAATTTTGCGGATTGGTCAATCCGTTCGCGAGATATGGCCGTTTGGATGTAAGAAACGCTTGAGAAACTCAAAATTTTCGCAGTTCTGATGCTCGAAACGAATAACCAGAACGGCCTAGTGGTAAAGTACGCATACCGTTGTAATCGGGCGAGTTTCTACTTTCAGATGCAACAGAAATTTTGCGGATTGGTCAATCCGTTCGCGAGATATGGCAGTTTGGAGGTAAGAAACGCTTGAGAAACTCAAAATTTTCGCAGTTCTGATACTCCAAACGAATAACCAGATCGGCCTAGGGGAAAAGTACGCATACCGTTGTAATCGGGCGAGTTTCTACTTTCAGATGCAGCAGAAATTTTGCGGATTGGTCAATCCGTTCGCGAGATATGGCAGTTTGGAGGTAAGAAACGCTTGAGAAACTAAAAATTTTCGCAGTTTTGATGCTCGAAACGAATAACTAGAACGTCCTAGGGGAAAAGTACGCATACCGTTGTAATCGGGCGAGTTTCTACTTTCAGATGCAACAGAAATTTTGCGGATTGGTCTATCCGTTCGCGAGACATGGCAGTTTGCAAGTAAGAAATGCATGAGAAACTCAAAATTTTCGCAGTTCTGATGCTCGAAACGAATAACCAGAACGGCCTAGGGGAAAAGTACACATACCGTTGCATTTGGGCGAGTTTCTACTTTCAGATGCAACAGAAAGTTTGCGGATTGGTGTATCCGTTCGAGAGATATGGCAGTTTGGAGGTAAGAAACGCTTGAGCAACTCAAATTTTTCGCAGTTCTGATGCTCGAAACGAATAACCAGAACGGCCTACGGGAAAAGTACGCATACCGTTGTAATCGGGCGAGTTTCTACTTTCAGATGCAACAGAAATTTTGCGGATTGGTCTATCCGTTCGCGAGATATGGCAGTTTGGAGGTAAGAAATGCATGAGAAACTCAAAATTTTCGCAGTTCTGATGCTCGAAACGAATAACTAGAACGGCCTAGGGGAAAAGTACGCATACCGTTGTGATCGGGCGAGTTTCTACTTTCAGATGCAACAGCAATTTTGCGGATTGGTCAATCCGTTCGCGAGATATGGCCGTTTGGATGTAAGAAACGCTTGAGAAACTAAAAATTTTCGCAGTTCTGATGCTCGAAACGAATAACCAGAACGGCCTAGTGGTAAAGTACGCATACCGTTGTAATCGGGCGAGTTTCTACTTTCAGATGCAGCAGAAATTTTGCGGATTGGTCAATCCGTTCGCGAGATATGGCAGTTTGGAGGTAAGAAACGCTTGAGAAACTAAAAATTTTCGCAGTTTTGATGCTCGAAACGAATAACTAGAACGTCCCAGGGGAAAAGTACGCATACCGTTGTAATCGGGCGAGTTTCTACTTTCAGATGCAACAGAAATTTTGCGGATTGGTCAATCCGTTCGCGAGACATGGCAGTTTGCAGGTAAGAAATGCATGAGAAACTCAAAATTTTCGCAGTTCTGATGCTCGAAACGAATAACCAGAACGGCCTAGGGGAAAAGTACACATACCGTTGCAATTGGGCGAGTTTCTACTTTCAGATGCAACAGAAAGTTTGCGGATTGGTGTATCCGTTCGAGAGATATGGCAGTTTGGAGGTAAGAAACGCTTGAGCAACTCAAATTTTTCGCAGTTCTGATGCTCGAAACGAATAACCAGAACGGCCTACGGGAAAAGTACGCATACCGTTGTAATCGGGCGAGTTTCTACTTTCAGATGCAACAGAAATTTTGCGGATTGGTCAATCCGTTCGCGTGATATGGCAGTTTGGACGTAAGAAACGCTTGAGAAACTCAAAATTTTCGCAGTTCTGATGCTCGAAACGAATAACTAGAACCGCCTAGGGGAAAGGTTGGCATACCGTTGTAATCGGGCGAGTTTCTACTTTCAGATGCAACAGAAATTTTGTGGATTGGTCAATCCGTTCGCGAGATATGGCAGTTTGGACGTAAGAAACGCTTGAGAAACTAAAAATTTTCGCAGTTCTGATGCTCGAAACGAATAACTAGAACGGCCTAGGTGAAAAGTACGCATACTGTTGTAACCGGGCGAGTTTCTACTTTCAGATGCAACAGAAATTTTGCGGATTGGTCAATCCGTTCGCGAGATATGGCAGTTTGGAGGTAAGAAACGCTTGAGAAACTCAAAATTTTCGCAGTTCTGATGCTCGAAACGAATAACCAGAACGGACTAGGGGAAAAGTACGCATACCGTTGTAATCGGGCGAGTTTCTACTTTCAGATGCAACAGAAATTTTGCGGATTGGTCAATCCGTTCGCGAGATATGGCAGTTTGGATGTAAGAAATGCTTGAGAAACTCAAAATTTTCGTAGTTCTGATGCTCCTAACGAATAACCAGAACGGCCTAGGGGAAAAGTACGCATACCGTTGTAATCGGGCGCGTTTCTACTTTCAGATGCAACAGAAATTTTGCGGATTGGTCAATCCGTTCGCGAGATATGGCAGTTTGGATGTAAGAAACGCTTGAGAAACTAAAAATTTTCGCAGTTCTGATGCTCGAAACGAATAACTCGAACGGCCTAGGGGAAAAGTACTCATACCGTTGTAATCGGGCGTGTTTCAACTTTCAGATGCAACAGAAATTTTGCGGATTGGTCTATCCGTTCGCGAGATATGGCAGTCTGGATATAGGAAACGCTTGAGAAACTCAAAATTTTCGCAGTTCTGATGCTCGACAAGCATAACTAGAACGGCCTAGGGGAAAAGTACACATACCGTTGCAATTGGGCGTGTGTATACTTTCAGATGCAACAGAAATTTTGTGGATTGGTGAATCCGTTCGCGAGATATGGCAGTTTGGAGGTAAGAAACGCTTGAGAAACTCAAAATTTTCGCAGTTCTGATGCTCGAAACGAATAACTAGAACGGCCTAGGGGAAAGGTTGGCATACCGTTGTAATCGGGCGAGTTTCTACTTTCAGATGCAACAGAAATTCTGCGGATTGGTCAATCCGTTCGCGAGATATGGCAGTTTGGAGGTAAGAAACGCTTGAGAAACTCAAAATTTTCGCAGTTCTGATGCTCCAAACGAATAACCAGAACGGCCTAGGGGAAAAGTACACATACCGTTGCAATTGGGCGAGTTTCTACTTTCAGATGCAACAGAAAGTTTGCGGATTGGTCTATCCGTTCGAGAGATATGGCAGTTTGGAGGTAAGAAACGCTTGAGCAACTCAAATTTTTCGCAGTTCTGATGCTCGAAACGAATAACCAGAACGGCCTACGGGAAAAGTACGCATACCGTTGTAATCGGGCGAGTTTCTACTTTCAGATGCAACAGAAATTTTGCGGATTGGTCAATCCGTTCGCGTGATATGGCAGTTTGGACGTAAGAAACGCTTGAGAAACTCAAAATTTTCGCAGTTCTGATGCTCGAAACGAATAACTAGAACCGCCTAGGGGAAAGGTTGGCATACCGTTGTAATCGGGCGAGTTTCTACTTTCAGATGCAACAGAAATTTTGTGGATTGGTCAATCCGTTCGCGAGATATGGCAGTTTGGACGTAAGAAACGCTTGAGAAACTAAAAATTTTCGCAGTTCTGATGCTCGAAACGAATAACTAGAACGGCCTAGGTGAAAAGTACGCATACTGTTGTAACCGGGCGAGTTTCTACTTTCAGATGCAACAGAAATTTTGCGGATTGGTCAATCCGTTCGCGAGATATGGCAGTTTGGAGGTAAGAAACGCTTGAGAAACTCAAAATTTTCGCAGTTCTGATGCTCGAAACGAATAACCAGAACGGACTAGGGGAAAAGTACGCATACCGTTGTAATCGGGCGAGTTTCTACTTTCAGATGCAACAGAAATTTTGCGGATTGGTCAATCCGTTCGCGAGATATGGCAGTTTGGATGTAAGAAACGCTTGAGAAACTCAAAATTTTCGTAGTTCTGATGCTCCTAACGAATAACCAGAACGGCCTAGGGGAAAAGTACGCATACCGTTGTAATCGGGCGCGTTTCTACTTTCAGATGCAACAGAAATTTTGCGGATTGGTCAATCCGTTCGCGAGATATGGCAGTTTGGATGTAAGAAACGCTTGAGAAACTAAAAATTTTCGCAGTTCTGATGCTCGAAACGAATAACTCGAACGGCCTAGGGGAAAAGTACTCATACCGTTGTAATCGGGCGTGTTTCAACTTTCAGATGCAACAGAAATTTTGCGGATTGGTCTATCCGTTCGCGAGATATGGCAGTCTGGATATAGGAAACGCTTGAGAAACTCAAAATTTTCGCAGTTCTGATGCTCGACAAGCATAACTAGAACGGCCTAGGGGAAAAGTACACATACCGTTGCAATTGGGCGTGTGTATACTTTCAGATGCAACAGAAATTTTGTGGATTGGTGAATCCGTTCGCGAGATATGGCAGTTTGGAGGTAAGAAACGCTTGAGAAACTCAAAATTTTCGCAGTTCTGATGCTCGAAGCGAATAACTAGAACGGCCTAGGGGAAAGGTTGGCATACCGTTGTAATCGGGCGAGTTTCTACTTTCAGATGCAACAGAAATTCTGCGGATTGGTCAATCCGTTCGCGAGATATGGCAGTTTGGAGGTAAGAAACGCTTGAGAAACTCAAAATTTTCGCAGTTCTGATGCTCCAAACGAATAACCAGAACGGCCTAGGGGAAAAGTACACATACCGTTGCAATTGGGCGAGTTTCTACTTTCAGATGCAACAGAAAGTTTGCGGATTGGTCTATCCGTTCGAGAGATATGGCAGTTTGGAGGTAAGAAACGCTTGAGCACCTCAAATTTTTCGCAGTTCTGATGCTCGAAACGAATAACCAGAACGGCCTACGGGAAAAGTACGCATACCGTTGTAATCGGGCGAGTTTCTACTTTCAGATGCAACAGAAATTTTGCGGATTGGTCAATCCGTTCGCGAGATATGGCAGTTTGGACGTAAGAAACGCTTGAGAAACTCAAAATTTTCGCAGTTCTGATGCCCGAAACGAATAACTAGAACAGCCTAGGGGAAAGGTTGGCATACCGTTGTAATCGGGCGAGATTCTACTTTCAGATGCAACAGAAATTTTGTGGATTGGTCAATCCGTTCGCGAGATATGGCAGTTTGGACGTAAGAAACGCTTGAGAAACTCAAAATTTTCGCAGTTCTGATGCTCGAAACGAATAACTAGAACGGCCTAGGGGAAAGGTTGGCATACCGTTGTAATCGGGCGAGTTTCTACTTTCAGATGCAACAGAAATTTTGTGGATTGGTCAATCCGTTCGCGAGATATGGCAGTTTGGACGTAAGAAACGCTTGAGAAACTAAAAATTTTCGCAGTTCTGATGCTCGAAACGAATAACTAGAACGTCCTAGGGGAAAAGTACGCATACCGTTGTAATCGCGCGAGTTTCTACTTTCAGGTGCAACAGAAATTTTGTGGATTGGTCAATCCGTTCGCGAGATATGGCAGTTTGGAGGTAAGAAACGCTTGAGAAACTCAAAATTTTCGCAGTTCTGATGCTCGAAACGAATAACCAGAACGGACTAGGGGAAAAGTACGCATACCGTTGTAATCGGGCGCGTTTCTACTTTCAGATGCAACAGAAATTTTGCGGATTGGTCAATCCGTTCGCGAGATATGGCAGTTTGGATGTAAGAAACGCTTGAGAAACTAAAAATTTTCGCAGTTCTGATGCTCGAAACGAATAACTAGAACGGCCTAGGGGAAAAGTACACATACCGTTGCAATTGGGCGAGTTTCTACTTTCAGATGCAACAGAAAGTTTGCGGATTGGTCTATCCGTTCGAGAGATATGGCAGTTTGGAGGTAAGAAACGCTTGAGCACCTCAAATTTTTCGCAGTTCTGATGCTCGAAACGAATAACTAGAACGGCCTACGGGAAAAGTACGCATACCGTTGTAATCGGGCGAGTTTCTACTTTCAGATGCAACAGAAATTTTGCGGATTGGTCAATCCGTTCGCGTGATATGGCAGTTTGGACGTAAGAAACGCTTGAGAAACTCAAAATTTTCGCAGTTCTGATGCCCGAAACGAATAACTAGAACGGCCTAGGGGAAAGGTTGGCATACCGTTGTAATCGGGCGAGATTCTTCTTTCAGATGCAACAGAAATTTTGTGGATTTGTCAATCCGTTCGCGAGATATGGCAGTTTGGAGTTAAGAAACGCTTGAGAAACTCAAAATTTTCGCAGTTCTGATGCTCCAAACGAATAACCAGATCGGCCTAGGGGAAAAGTACGCATAGCGTTGTAATCGGGCGAGTTTCTACTTTCAGATGCAGCAGAAATTTTGCGGATTGGTCAATCCGTTCGCGAGATATGGCAGTTTGGAGGTAACAAACGTTTGAGAAACTCAAAATTTTCGCAGTTCTGATGCTCGAAACGGATAACTAGAACGGCCTACGGGAAAAGTACGCATACCGTTGTAATCGGTCGAGTTTCTACTTTCAGATGCAACAGAAATTTTGCGGATTGGTCAATCCGTTCGCGAGATATGGCAGTTTGGAGGTAAGAAATGCATGAGAAACTCAAAATTTTCGCAGTTCTGATGCTCGAAACGAATAACCAGAAAGGCCTAGGGGAAAAGTTCGCATACCGTTGTAATCGGGCGAGTTTCTACTTTCAGATGCAACAGAAACTTTGCGGATTGGTCAATCCGTTCGCGAGATATGGCAGTTTGGAGGTAAGAAATGCATGAGAAACTCAAAATTTTCGCAGTTCTGATGCTCGAAACGAATAACCAGAACGGCCTAGGGGAAAAGTTCGCATACCGTTGTAATCGGGCGAGTTTATACTTTCAGATGCAACAGCAATTTTGCGGATTGGTCAATCCGTTCGCGAGATATGGCCGTTTGGATGTAAGAAACGCTTGAGAAACTCAAAATTTTCGCAGTTCTGATTCTCGAAACGAATAACCAGAACGGCCCAGTGGTAAAGTACGCATACCCTTGTAATCGGGCGAGTTTCTACTTTCAGATGCAACAAAAATTTTGCGGATTGGTCAATCCGTTCGCGAGATATGGCAGTTTGGAGGTAAGAAACGTTTGAGAAACTCAAAATTTTCGCAGTTCTGATGCTCGATACGAATAAATAGAACGGCCTAGGGGAAAAGTACACATACCCTTGTAATAGGGCGAGTTTCTACTTTCAGATGCAACAAAAATTTTGCGGATTGGTCAATCCTTTCGCGAGATATGGCAGTTTGGAGGTAACAAACGTTTGAGAAACTCAAAATTTTCGCAGTTCTGATGCTCGAAACGGATAACTAGAACGGCGTAGGGGAAAAGTACACCTACCGTTGTAATCGGGCGAGTTTCTACTTTCAGATGCAACAGAAATTTTGCGGATTGGTCAATCCGTTCGCGAGATATCGCAGTTTGGAGGTTAGAAACGCTTGAGCAACTCAAAATGTTCACATTTCTGATGCTCGAAACGAATAACTAGAACGACCTACGGGAAAAGTACGCATACCGTTGTAATCGGTCGAGTTTCTACTTTCAGATGCAACAGAAGTTTTGCGGATTGGTCAATCCGTTCGCGAGATATGGCAGTTTGGAGGTAAGAAATGCATGAGAAACTCAAAATGTTCGCAGTTCTGATGCTCGAAACGAATAACCAGAAAGGCCTAGGGGAAAAGTTCGCATACCGTTGTAATCGGGCGAGTTTCTACTTTCAGATGCAACAGAAACTTTGCGGATTGGTCAATCCGTTCGCGAGATATGGCAGTTTGGAGGTAAGAAATGCATGAGAAACTCAAAATTTTCGCAGTTCTGATGCTCGAAACGAATAACCAGAACGGCCTAGGGGAAGAGTACACATACCGTTGTAATCGGGCGAGTTTCTACATTCAGATGCAACAGAAATTTTGCGGATTGGTCAATCCGTTCGCGAGATATGGCAGTTTGGAGGTAAGAAACGTTTGAGAAACTCAAAATTTTCGCAGTTCTGATGCTCGAAACGAATAACTAGAACGGCCTAGGGGAAAAGTACGCATACCGTTGTAATCGGGCGAGTTTCTACTTTCAGATGCAATAGAAATTTTGCGGATTGGTCGATCCGTTCGCGAGATATGGCAGTTTGGAGGTAAGAAACGCTTGAGAAACTCAAAATTTTCGCAGTTCTGATGCTCGACAAGCATAACTAGAACGGCCTAGGGGAAAAGTACGCATACCGTTGTAATCGGGCGAGTTTCTACTTTCAGATGCAACAGAAATTTTGCGGATTGGTCAATCCGTTCGCGAGATATCGCAGTTTGGAGGTTAGAAACGCTTGAGCAACTCAAAATGTTCACATTTCTGATGCTCGAAACGAATAACTAGAACGGCCTACGGGAAAAGTACGCATACCGTTGTAATCGGTCGAGTTTCTACATTCAGATGCAACAAAAATTTTGCGGATTGGTCAATCCGTTCGCGAGATATGGCAGTTTGGAGGTAAGAAACGCTTGAGAAACTCAAAATTTTCGCAGTTCTGATGGTCGGAACGAATAACCAGAACGGCCTAGGGGCAAAGTACGCATACCGTTGTAATCGGGCGAGTTTGTCCTTTCTGATGCACCAGAAATTTTGCGGATTGGTCAATCCGTTCGCGAGATATGGCAGTTTGGAGGTAAGAAACGGATGAGAAACTCAAAATTTTCGCAGTTCTGATGCTCGAAACGAATAACTGAAACGGCCTAGGGGAAACGTACACATACCGTTGTAATCGGGCGAGTTTCTACTAACAGATGCAACAGAAATTTTGCGGATTGCTCAATCCGTTCGCGAGATATGGCAGTTTGGAGGTAAGAAACGTTTGAGAAACTCAAAATTTTCGCAGTTCTGATGCTCGAAACGAATAACTAGAACGGCCTAGGGGAAAAGTACGCATACCGTTGTAATCGGGCGAGTTTCTACTTTCAGATGCAATAGAAATTTTGCGGATTGGTCGATCCGTTCGCGAGATATGGCAGTTTGGAGGTAAGAAACGCTTGAGAAACTCAAAATTTTCGCAGTTCTGATGCTCGACAAGCATAATTAGAACGGCCTAGGGGAAAAGTACGCATACCGTTGTAATCGGGCGAGTTTCTACTTTCAGATGCAACAGAAATTTTGCGGATCGGTCAATCCGTTCGCGAGATATGGCAGTTTGGAGGTAAGAAACGCTTGAGAATCTCAAAATTTTCGCAGTTCTGATTCTCGAAACGAATAACCAGAACGGCCCAGTGGTAAAGTACGCATACCGTTGTAATCGGGCGAGTTTCTACTTTCAGATGCAACAAAAATTTTGCGGATTGGTCAATCCGTTCGCGAGATATGGCAGTTTGGAGGTAAGAAACGCTTGAGAAACTCAAAATTTTCGCAGTTCTGATGGTCGGAACGAATAACCAGAACGGCCTAGGGGCAAAGTACGCATACCGTTGTAATCGGGCGAGTTTGTCCTTTCTGATGCACCAGAAATTTTGCGGATTGGTCAATCCGTTCGCGAGATATGGCAGTTTGGAGGTAAGAAACGGATGAGAAACTCAAAATTTTCGCAGTTCTGATGCTCGAAACGAATAACTGAAACGGCCTAGGGGAAACGTACACATACCGTTGTAATCGGGCGAGTTTCTACTAACAGATGCAACAGAAATTTTGCGGATTGCTCAATCCGTTCCCGAGATATGGCAGTTTGGAAGTAAGAAACGTTTGCGAAACTCAAAATTTTCGCAGTTCTGATGCTCGAAACGAATAACTAGAACGGCCTAGGGGAAAAGTACGCATACCGTTGTAATCGGGCGAGTTTCTACTTTCAGATGCAACAGAAATTTTGCGGATTGGTCGATCCGTTCGCGAGATATGGCAGTTTTTAGGTAAGTAACGCTTGAGAAACTCAAAATTTTCGCAGTTCTGATGCTCGACAAGCATAACTAGAACGGCCTAGGGGAAAAGTACGCATACCGTTGTAATCGGTCGAGTTTCTACTTTCAGATGCAACAGAAGTTTTGCGGATTGGTCAATCCGTTCGCGAGATATGGCCGTTTGGATGTAAGAAACGCTTGAGAAACTCAAAATTTTCGCAGTTCTGATTCTCGAAACGAATAACCAGAACGGCCCAGTGGTAAAGTACGCATACCCTTGTAATCGGGCGAGTTTCTACTTTCAGATGCAACAAAAATTTTGCGGATTGGTCAATCCGTTCGCGAGATATGGCAGTTTGGAGGTAAGAAACGTTTGAGAAACTCAAAATTTTCGCAGTTCTGATGCTCGATACGAATAAATAGAACGGCCTAGGGGAAAAGTACACATACCCTTGTAATCGGGCGAGTTTCTACTTTCAGATGCAACAAAAATTTTGCGGATTGGTCAATCCTTTCGCGAGATATGGCAGTTTGGAGGTAACAAACGTTTGAGAAACTCAAAATTTTCGCAGTTCTGATGCTCGAAACGGATAACTAGAACGGCGTAGGGGAAAAGTACACCTACCGTTGTAATCGGGCGAGTTTCTACTTTCAGATGCAACAGAAATTTTGCGGATTGGTCAATCCGTTCGCGAGATATCGCAGTTTGGAGGTTAGAAACGCTTGAGCAACTCAAAATGTTCACATTTCTGATGCTCGAAACGAATAACTAGAACGGCCTACGGGAAAAGTACGCATACCGTTGTAATCGGTCGAGTTTCTACTTTCAGATGCAACAGAAGTTTTGCGGATTGGTCAATCCGTTCGCGAGATATGGCAGTTTGGAGGTAAGAAATGCATGAGAAACTCAAAATGTTCGCAGTTCTGATGCTCGAAACGAATAACCAGAAAGGCCTAGGGGAAAAGTTCGCATACCGTTGTAATCGGGCGAGTTTCTACTTTCAGATGCAACAGAAACTTTGCGGATTGGTCAATCCGTTCGCGAGATATGGCAGTTTGGAGGTAAGAAATGCATGAGAAACTCAAAATTTTCGCAGTTCTGATGCTCGAAACGAATAACCAGAACGGCCTAGGGGAAAAGTACACATACCGTTGTAATCGGGCGAGTTTCTACATTCAGATGCAACAGAAATTTTGCGGATTGGTCAATCCGTTCGCGAGATATGGCAGTTTGGAGGTAAGAAACGTTTGAGAAACTCAAAATTTTCGCAGTTCTGATGCTCGAAACGAATAACTAGAACGGCCTAGGGGAAAAGTACGCATACCGTTGTAATCGGGCGAGTTTCTACTTTCAGATGCAATAGAAATTTTGCGGATTGGTCGATCCGTTCGCGAGATATGGCAGTTTGGAGGTAAGAAACGCTTGAGAAACTCAAAATTTTCGCAGTTCTGATGCTCGAAACGGATAACTAGAACGGCCTAGGGGAAAAGTACGCATACCGTTGTAATCGGGCGAGTTTCTACTTTCAGATGCAACAGAAATTTTGCGGATTGGTCAATCCGTTCGCGAGATATCGCAGTTTGGAGGTTAGAAACGCTTGAGCAACTCAAAATGTTCACATTTCTGATGCTCGAAACGAATAACTAGAACGGCCTACGGGAAAAGTACGCATACCGTTGTAATCGGTCGAGTTTCTACTTTCAGATGCAACAGAAGTTTTGCGGATTGGTCAATCCGTTCGCGAGATATGGCAGTTTGGAGGTAAGAAATGCATGAGAAACTCAAAATGTTCGCAGTTCTGATGCTCGAAACGAATAACCAGAAAGGCCTAGGGGAAAAGTTCGCATACCGTTGTAATCGGGCGAGTTTCTACTTTCAGATGCAACAGAAACTTTGCGGATTGGTCAATCCGTTCGCGAGATATGGCAGTTTGGAGGTAAGAAATGCATGAGAAACTCAAAATTTTCGCAGTTCTGATGCTCGAAACGAATAACCAGAACGGCCTAGGGGAAAAGTACACATACCGTTGTAATCGGGCGAGTTTCTACATTCAGATGCAACAGAAATTTTGCGGATTGGTCAATCCGTTCGCGAGATATGGCAGTTTGGAGGTAAGAAACGTTTGAGAAACTCAAAATTTTCGCAGTTCTGATGCTCGAAACGAATAACTAGAACGGCCTAGGGGAAAAGTACGCATACCGTTGTAATCGGGCGAGTTTCTACTTTCAGATGCAATAGAAATTTTGCGGATTGGTCGATCCGTTCGCGAGATATGGCAGTTTGGAGGTAAGAAACGCTTGAGAAACTCAAAATTTTCGCAGTTCTGATGCTCGACAAGCATAACTAGAACGGCCTAGGGGAAAAGTACGCATACCGTTGTAATCGGGCGAGTTTCTACTTTCAGATGCAACAGAAATTTTGCGGATTGGTCAATCCGTTCGCGAGATATCGCAGTTTGGAGGTTAGAAACGCTTGAGCAACTCAAAATGTTCACATTTCTGATGCTCGAAACGAATAACTAGAACGGCCTACGGGAAAAGTACGCATACCGTTGTAATCGGTCGAGTTTCTACTTTCAGATGCAACAGAAGTTTTGCGGATTGGTCAATCCGTTCGCGAGATATGGCAGTTTGGAGGTAAGAAATGCATGAGAAACTCAAAATGTTCGCAGTTCTGATGCTCGAAACGAATAACCAGAAAGGCCTAGGGGAAAAGTTCGCATACCGTTGTAATCGGGCGAGTTTCTACTTTCAGATGCAACAGAAACTTTGCGGATTGGTCAATCCGTTCGCGAGATATGGCAGTTTGGAGGTAAGAAATGCATGAGAAACTCAAAATTTTCGCAGTTCTGATGCTCGAAACGAATAACCAGAACGGCCTAGGGGAAAAGTACACATACCGTTGTAATTGGGCGAGTTTCTACATTCAGATGCAACAGAAATTTTGCGGATTGGTCAATCCGTTCGCGAGATATGGCAGTTTGGAGGTAAGAAACGTTTGAGAAACTCAAAATTTTCGCAGTTCTGATGCTCGAAACGAATAACTAGAACGGCCTAGGGGAAAAGTACGCATACCGTTGTAATCGGGCGAGTTTCTACTTTCAGATGCAATAGAAATTTTGCGGATTGGTCGATCCGTTCGCGAGATATGGCAGTTTGGAGGTAAGAAACGCTTGAGAAACTCAAAATTTTCGCAGTTCTGATGCTCGACAAACATAACTAGAACGGCCTAGGGGAAAAGTACGCATACCGTTGTAATCGGGCGAGTTTCTACTTTCAGATGCAACAGAAATTTTGCGGATTGGTCAATCCGTTCGCGAGATATCGCAGTTTGGAGGTTAGAAACGCTTGAGCAACTCAAAATGTTCACATTTCTGATGCTCGAAACGAATAACTAGAACGGCCTACGGGAAAAGTACGCATACCGTTGTAATCGGTCGAGTTTCTACATTCAGATGCAACAGAAGTTTTGCGGATTGGTCAATCCGTTCGCGAGATATGGCAGTTTGGAGGTAAGAAATGCATGAGAAACTCAAAATGTTCGCAGTTCTGATGCTCGAAACGAATAACCAGAAAGGCCTAGGGGAAAAGTACACATACCGTTGTAATCGGGCGAGTTTCTACATTCAGATGCAACAGAAATTTTGCGGATTGGTCAATCCGTTCGCGAGATATGGCAGTTTGGAGGTAAGAAACGTTTGAGAAACTCAAAATTTTCGCAGTTCTGATGCTCGAAACGAATAACTAGAACGGCCTAGGGGAAAAGTACGCATACCGTTGTAATCGGGCGAGTTTCTACTTTCAGATGCAATAGAAATTTTGCGGATTGGTCGATCCGTTCGCGAGATATGGCAGTTTGGAGGTAAGAAACGCTTGAGAAACTCAAAATTTTCGCAGTTCTGATGCTCGACAAGCATAACTAGAACGGCCTAGGGGAAAAGTACGCATACCGTTGTAATCGGGCGAGTTTCTACTTTCAGATGCAACAGAAATTTTGCGGATCGGTCAATCCGTTCGCGAGATATGGCAGTTTGGAGGTAAGAAACGCTTGAGAATCTCAAAATTTTCGCAGTTCTGATTCTCGAAACGAATAACCAGAACGGCCCAGTGGTAAAGTACGCATACCGTTGTAATCGGGCGAGTTTCTACTTTCAGATGCAACAAAAATTTTGCGGATTGGTCAATCCGTTCGCGAGATATGGCAGTTTGGAGGTAAGAAACGCTTGAGAAACTCAAAATTTTCGCAGTTCTGATGGTCGGAACGAATAACCAGAACGGCCTAGGGGCAAAGTACGCATACCGTTGTAATCGGGCGAGTTTGTCCTTTCTGATGCACCAGAAATTTTGCGGATTGGTCAATCCGTTCGCGAGATATGGCAGTTTGGAGGTAAGAAACGGATGAGAAACTCAAAATTTTCGCAGTTCTGATGCTCGAAACGAATAACTGAAACGGCCTAGGGGAAACGTACACATACCGTTGTAATCGGGCGAGTTTCTACTAACAGATGCAACAGAAATTTTGCGGATTGCTCAATCCGTTCGCGAGATATGGCAGTTTGGAGGTAAGAAACGTTTGAGAAACTCAAAATTTTCGCAGTTCTGATGCTCGAAACGAATAACTAGAACGGCCTAGGGGAAAAGTACGCATACCGTTGTAATCGGGCGAGTTTCTACTTTCAGATGCAATAGAAATTTTGCGGATTGGTCGATCCGTTCGCGAGATATGGCAGTTTGGAGGTAAGAAACGCTTGAGAAACTCAAAATTTTCGCAGTTCTGATGCTCGACAAGCATAACTAGAACGGCCTAGGGGAAAAGTACGCATACCGTTGTAATCGGGCGAGTTTCTACTTTCAGATGCAACAGAAATTTTGCGGATCGGTCAATCCGTTCGCGAGATATGGCAGTTTGGAGGTAAGAAACGCTTGAGAATCTCAAAATTTTCGCAGTTCTGATTCTCGAAACGAATAACCAGAACGGCCCAGTGGTAAAGTACGCATACCGTTGTAATCGGGCGAGTTTCTACTTTCAGATGCAACAAAAATTTTGCGGATTGGTCAATCCGTTCGCGAGATATGGCAGTTTGGAGGTAAGAAACGCTTGAGAAACTCAAAATTTTCGCAGTTCTGATGGTCGGAACGAATAACCAGAACGGCCTAGGGGCAAAGTACGCATACCGTTGTAATCGGGCGAGTTTGTCCTTTCTGATGCACCAGAAATTTTGCGGATTGGTCAATCCGTTCGCGAGATATGGCAGTTTGGAGGTAAGAAACGGATGAGAAACTCAAAATTTTCGCAGTTCTGATGCTCGAAACGAATAACTGAAACGGCCTAGGGGAAACGTACACATACCGTTGTAATCGGGCGAGTTTCTACTAACAGATGCAACAGAAATTTTGCGGATTGCTCAATCCGTTCCCGAGATATGGCAGTTTGGAAGTAAGAAACGTTTGCGAAACTCAAAATTTTCGCAGTTCTGATGCTCGAAACGAATAACTAGAACGGCCTAGGGGAAAAGTACGCATACCGTTGTAATCGGGCGAGTTTCTACTTTCAGATGCAACAGAAATTTTGCGGTTTGGTCGATCCGTTCGCGAGATATGGCAGTTTTTAGGTAAGTAACGCTTGAGAAACTCAAAATTTTCGCAGTTCTGATGCTCGACAAGCATAACTAGAACGGCCTAGGGGAAAAGTACGCATACCGTTGTAATCGGTCGAGCTTCTACTTTCAGATGCAACAGAAGTTTTGCGGATTGGTCAATCCGTTCGCGAGATATGGCAGTTTGGAGGTAAGAAATGCATGAGAAACTCAAAATGTTCGCAGTTCTGATGCTCGAAACGAATAACCAGAAAGGCCTAGGGGAAAAGTTCGCATACCGTTGTAATCGGGCGAGTTTCTACTTTCAGATGCAACAGAAACTTTGCGGATTGGTCAATCCGTTCGCGAGATATGGCAGTTTGGAGGTAAGAAATGCATGAGAAACTCAAAATTTTCGCAGTTCTGATGCTCGAAACGAATAACCAGAACGGCCTAGGGGAAAAGTACACATACCGTTGTAATTGGGCGAGTTTCTACATTCAGATGCAACAGAAATTTTGCGGATTGGTCAATCCGTTCGCGAGATATGGCAGTTTGGAGGTAAGAAACGTTTGAGAAACTCAAAATTTTCGCAGTTCTGATGCTCGAAACGAATAACTAGAACGGCCTAGGGGAAAAGTACGCATACCGTTGTAATCGGGCGAGTTTCTACTTTCAGATGCAATAGAAATTTTGCGGATTGGTCGATCCGTTCGCGAGATATGGCAGTTTGGAGGTAAGAAACGCTTGAGAAACTCAAAATTTTCGCAGTTCTGATGCTCGAAACGAATAACCAGAACGGCCTAGGGGAAAAGTACACATACCGTTGTAATCGGGCGAGTTTCTACATACAGATGCAACAGAAATTTTGCGGATTGGTCAATCCGTTCGCGAGATATGGCAGTTTGGATGTAAGAAACGTTTGAGAAACTCAAAATTTTCGCAGTTCTGATGCTCGATACGAATAACTAGAACGGCCTAGGGGAAAAGTCACATACCATTGTAATCGGGCGAGTTTCTACTTTCAGATGCAACAAAAATTTTGCGGATTGGTCAATCCGTTCGCGAGATATGGCAGTTTGGAGGTAACAAACGTTTGAGAAACTCAAAATTTTCGCAGTTCTGATGCTCGAAACGGATAACTAGAACGGCCTAGGGGAAAAGTACGCATACCGTTGTAATCGGGCGAATTTCTACTTTCAGATGCAACAGAAATTTTGCGGATTGGTCAATCCGTTCGCGAGATATGGCAGTTTGGAGGTAAGAAATGCATGAGAAACTCAAAATTTTCGCAGTTCTGATGCTCGAAACGAATAACCAGAACGGCCTAGGGGAATAGTTCGCATACCGTTGTAATCGGGCGAGTTTATACTTTCAGATGCAAGAGCAATTTTGCGGATTGGTCAATCCGTTCGCGAGATATGGCCGTTTGGATGTAAGAAACGCTTGAGAAACTCAAAATTTTCGCAGTTCTGATTCTCGAAACGAATAACTAGAACGGCCTAGGGGAAAAGAACGCATACCGTTGTAATCGGGCGAGTTTCTACTTTCAGAGGCAACAGAAATTTTGCGGATTGGTCAATCCGTTCGCGAGATATGGTAGTTTGGAGGTTAGAAACGCTTGAGCAACTCAAAATTTTCACATTTCTGATGCTCGAAACGAATAACTAGAACGGCCTACGGGAAAAGTACGCATACCGTTGTAATCGGGCGGGTTTCTACCTTCAGATGCAACAGAAGTTTTGCGGATTGGTCATTCCGTTCGCGAGATATGGCCGTTTGGAGGTAAGAAATGCATGAGAAACTCAAAATTTTCGCAGTTCTGATGCTCGAAACGAATAACCAGAACGGCCTAGGGGAAAAGTACACATACCGTTGTAATCGGGCGAGTTTCTACATACAGATGCAACAGAAATTTTGCGGATTGGTCAATCCGTTCGGGAGATATGGCAGTTTGGATGTAAGAAACGCTTGAGAAACTCAAAATTTTCGCAGTTCTGATTCTCGAAACGAATAACTAGAACGGCCTAGGGGAAAAGTACGCATACCGTTGTAATCGGGCGAGTTTCTACTTTCAGAGGCAACAGAAATTTTGCGGATTGGTCAATCCGTTCGCGAGATATGGTAGTTTGGAGGTAAGAAACGCTTGAGAAACTCAAAATTTTCGCAGTTCTGATGCTCGAAACGAATAACCAGGACGGCCTAGGGGAAAAGTACGCATACCGTTGTAATCGGGCGAGTTTCTACTTTCAGATGCAACAGAAATTTTGCGGATTGGTCAATCCGTTCGCGAGATATGGCAGTTTGGAGGTAAGAAACGGATGAGAAACTCAAAATTTTCGCAGTTCCGATGCTCGAAACGAATAACTGGAACGGCCTAGGGGAAAAGTACACATACCGTTGTAATCGGGCGAGTTTCTACATACAGATGCAACAGAAATTTTGCGGATTGGTCAATCCGTTCGCGAGATATGGCAGTTTGGAGGTAAGAAACGTTTGAGAAACTCAAAATTTTCGCATTTCTGATGCTCGATACGAATAACTAGAACGGCCTAGGGGAAAAGTCACATACCATTGTAATCGGGCGAGTTTCTACTTTCAGATGCAACAAAAATTTTGCGGATTGGTCAATCCGTTCGCGAGATATGGCAGTTTGGAGGTAACAAACGTTTGAGAAACTCAAAATTTTCGCAGTTCTGATACTCGAAACGGATAACTAGAACGGCCTAGGGTAAAATTACGCATACCGTTGTAATCGGGCGAATTTCTACTTTCAGATGCAACAGAAATTTTGCGGATTGGTCAATCCGTTCGCGAGATATGGCAGTTTGGAGGTAAGAAATGCATGAGAAACTCAAAATTTTTGCAGTTCTGATGCTCGAAACGAATAACCAGAACGGCCTAGGGGAAAAGTTCGCATACCGTTGTAATCGGGCGAGTTTATACTTTCAGATGCAACAGCAATTTTGCGGATTGGTCAATCCGTTCGCGAGATATGGCCGTTTGGATGTAAGAAACGCTTGAGAAACTCAAAATTTTCGCAGTTCTGATTCTCGAAACGAATAACTAGAACGGCCTAGGGGAAAAGTACGCATACCGTTGTAATCGGGCGAGTTTCTACTTTCAGAGGCAACAGAAATTTTGCGGATTGGTCAATCCGTTCGCGAGATATGGTAGTCTGGAGGTTAGAAACGCTTGAGCAACTCAAAATTTTCACATTTCTGATGCTCGAAACGGATAACTAGAACGGCCTAGGGGAAAAGTACGCATACCGTTGTAATCGGGCGAATTTCTACTTTCAGATGCAACAGAAATTTTGCGGATTGGTCAATCCGTTCGCGAGATATGGCAGTTTGGAGGTAAGAAATGCATGAGAAACTCAAAATTTTCGCAGTTCTGATGCTCGAAACGAATAACCAGAACGGCCTAGGGGAATAGTTCGCATACCGTTGTAATCGGGCGAGTTTATACTTTCAGATGCAACAGCAATTTTGCGGATTGGTCAATCCGTTCGCGAGATATGGCCGTTTGGATGTAAGAAACGCTTGAGAAACTCAAAATTTTCGCAGTTCTGATTCTCGAAACGAATAACTAGAACGGCCTAGGGGAAAAGAACGCATACCGTTGTAATCGGGCGAGTTTCTACTTTCAGAGGCAACAGAAATTTTGCGGATTGGTCAATCCGTTCGCGAGATATGGTAGTTTGGAGGTTAGAAACGCTTGAGCAACTCAAAATTTTCACATTTCTGATGCTCGAAACGAATAACTAGAACGGCCTACGGGAAAAGTACGCATACCGTTGTAATCGGGCGGGTTTCTACTTTCAGATGCAACAGAAGTTTTGCGGATTGGTCATTCCGTTCGCGAGATATGGCCGTTTGGAGGTAAGAAATGCATGAGAAACTAAAAATTTTCGCAGTTCTGATGCTCGAAACGAATAACCAGAACGGCCTAGGGGAAAAGTACACATACCGTTGTAATCGGGCGAGTTTCTACATACAGATGCAACAGAAATTTGCGGATTGGTCAATCCGTTCGCGAGATATGGCAGTTTGGATGTAAGAAACGCTTGAGAAACTCAAAATTTTCGCAGTTCTGATTCTCGAAACGAATAACTAGAACGGCCTAGGGGAAAAGTACGCATACCGTTGTAATCGGGCGAGTTTCTACTTTCAGAGGCAACAGAAATTTTGCGGATTGGTCAATCCGTTCGCGAGATATGGTAGTTTGGAGGTAAGAAACGCTTGAGAAACTCAAAATTTTCGCAGTTCTGATGCTCGAAACGAATAACCAGAACGGCCTAGGGGAAAAGTACGCATACCGTTGTAATCGGGCGAGTTTCTACTTTCAGATGCAACAGAAATTTTGCGGATTGGTCATCCGTCGCGAGATATGGCAGTTTGGAGGTAAGAAACGGATGAGAAACTCAAAATTTTCGCAGTTCCGATGCTCGAAACGAATAACTGGAACGGCCTAGGGGAAAAGTACACATATCGTTGTAATCGGGCGAATTTCTACATACAGATGCAACAGAATTTTGCGGATTGGTCAATCCGTTCGCGAGATCTGGCAGTTTGGAGGTACGAAACGTTTGAGAAACTCAAATTTTCGCATTTCTGATGCTCGATACGAATAACTAGAACGGCCTAGGGGAAAAGTCACATACCATTGTAATCGGGCGAGTTTCTACTTTCAGATGCAACAAAAATTTTGCGGATTGGTCAATCCGTTCGCGAGATATGGCAGTTTGGAGGTAACAAACGTTTGAGAAACTCAAAATTTTCGCAGTTCTGATACTCGAAACGGATAACTAGAACGGCCTAGGGGATAAGTACGCATAACCGTTGTAATCGGGCGAATTTCTACTTTCAGATGCAACAGAAACTTGCGGATTGGTCAATCCGTTCGCGAGATATGGCAGTTTGGATGTAAGAAACGGATGAGAAACTCAAAATTTTCGCAGTTCCGATGCTCGAAACGAATAACTGGAACGGCCTAGGGGAAAAGTACACATATCGTTGTAATCGGGCGAATTTCTACTTTCAGATGCAACAGAAATTTTGCGGATTGGTCAATCCGTTCGCGAGATATGGCAGTTTGGAGGTAAGAAATGCATGAGAAACTCAAAATTTTCGCAGTTCTGATGCTCGAAACGAATAACCAAACGGCCTAGGGGAATAGTTCGCATACCGTTGTAATCGGGCGAGTTATACTTTCAGATGCAAGAGCAATTTTGCGGATTGGTCAATCCGTTCGCGAGATATGGCCGTTTGGATGTAAGAAACGCTTGAGAAACTCAAATTTTCGCAGTTCTGATTCTCGAAACGAATAACTAGAACGGCCTAGGGGAAAAGAACGCATACCGTTGTAATCGGGCGAGTTTCTACTTTCAGAGGCAACAGAAATTTTGCGGATTGGTCAATCCGTTCGCGAGATATGGTAGTTTGGAGGTAAGAAACGCTTGAGCAACTCAAATTTTCACATTTCTGATGCTCGAAACGAATAACTAGAACGGCCTACGGAGAAAGTACGCATACCGTTGTAATCGGGCGGGTTTCTACCTTCAGATGCAACAGAAGTTTTGCGGATTGGTCATTCCGTTCGGCGAGATATGGCCGTTTGGAGGTAAGAAATGCATGAGAAACTCAAATTTTCGCAGTTCTGATGCTCGAAACGAATAACCAGAACGCCTAGGGGAAAAGTACACATACCGTTGTATCGGGCGAGTTTCTACATACAGATGCAACAGAAATTTGCGGATTGTCAATCCGTCGGGAGATATGGCAGTTTGGATGTAAGAAACGCTTGAGAAACTCAAATTTTCGCAGTTCTGATTCTCGCAACGAATAACTAGACGGCCTAGGGAAAAAGTACGCATACCGTTGTAATCGGGCGAGTTTCTACTTTCAGAGGCAACAGAATTTTGCGGATTGGTCAATCGTTCGCGAGATATGGTAGTTTGGAGGTAAGAAACGCTGAGAAACTCACAATTTTCGCAGTTCTGATGCTCGAAACGAATAACCAGCGACGGGGACAAGTACGCATACCGTGTAATCGGGCGAGTTTCTACTTCAGATGCAACAGAAATTTTGCGGATTGGTCATCCGTTCGCGAGCTATGGCAGTTTG